>NW_017683180.1:4129-8817 GCF_001879085.1 Nicotiana attenuata
GAACTCCTTGATAAGGGGTTTATTCGGCCTAGTGTGTCACCTTGGGGTGCGCCTGTTCTATTTTTGAAGAAGAAGGATGGCACGATGAGGATGTGCATTGATTACAGACAGTTGAACAAAGTTACAATCAAGAACAAGTAACCCTTGCCTCGTATTGATGATTTATTTGACCAGCTTCAGGGAGCGAGGGTGTTCTCCTAGATTGATCTCCGGTCAAGGTATCACCAGTTGAAGATCAGGGACTCGGATATTCTTAAGACGGCTTTCAGGACTCGATATGGTCACTATGATTTCCTTGTGATGTCTTTTGGGCCGACCAATTCCCCAATAATGTTCATGCATTTGATGAACAACGTGTTTCGGCCTTATCTCGACTCGTTTGTGATTGTGTTCATTGGTGATATTATGGTGTACTCGCATAGTCAGGAGGAGCACGTTGAGCATTTGAGAGTGGTATTGCAGCAGTTGAGGGAGGAGAAGCTTTATGCAAAGTTCTCCAAGTGTGAGTTTTGGCTTAGTTCAGTGGCTTTCTTGGGGCACGTGGTGTCCAGTGAGGGTATTCAGGTTGATCCAAAGAAGATAGAGGCGGTTCAAAGTTGGCCTAGACCGTCCTCAGCCACAGAGATTCGCAGCTTTCTTGGTTTGGCGGGTTATTACCGTCGGTTCGTTCATGGATTTTAATCTATTGCATCACCCTTGACCAAATTGACTCAAAAGGGTGTTCCATTCAGGTGGTCGGATGAATGTGAGGCGAGCTTTCAGAAGCTCAAGACTGCCTTGACCACAGCTCCAGTGTTAGTTTTCCCTTCAGCTTCAGGTTCATATACAGTGTATTGTGATGCTTCGAGAGTTGGTATTCGGTGTATGTCGATTCAGGAGTGTAGAGTGATTGCTTATGCTTCTCGTCAGTTGAAGCCCCATGAGAAGAACTACCCTGTTCATGATTTGGAGTTGGTCGTCATTGTTCACGCGTTGAAGATTTGGAGGCATTATCTGTATGGTGTGTCTTGTGAGGTGTTCACTGATCATCGTAGCCTCCAGCACTTGTTCAAGCAGAAGGATCTCAATTTGAGGCAGCGGAGATGGTTGGAGCTGCTAAAGGACTATGATATCACTATCTTGTACCATTCGGGGAAGGCCAATGTAGTGGCTGATGCTTTGAGTAGGAAGGCGACGAGTATGGGCAGTTTGGCATATATTCCTGTTGGGGAGAGACCTCTTGCAGTTGATGTTCAGGCCTTGGCCAATCGGTTCGTGAGTTTGGATATTTTGGAGCCTAGTCGGGTCTTAGCTTGTGTGATTTCTCGGTCTTCCTTGTTTGATCGCATCAGAGAGCGCCAGTATGATGATCATCACTTGCTTGTCCTCAATGACAGAGTTCAGCACGACTGTGCCAGAGATGTGACTATTGGTGATGATGGGGTATTGAGGATGCAGGTCCGGATATATGTGACCAATATAGATGGGCTTCGGGAGTTGATTCTGTAGAAGGCCCATAGCTTGCGGTATTCCATCCATCCGGGTGCCGCGAAGATGTATCAGGACTTGAGACAACACTACTGGTGGAGGAGAATGAAGAAGGATATTGTGGGATTTGTAGCTCGGTGTCTCAACTGTCAGCAGGTGAAATATGAGCATCAGAGACCGGGTGGCTTGCTTCAGCGGTTATATATTCCAGAGTGGAAGTGGGAGCGGATCACCATGGACTTTGTAGTTGGACTCCCACGGACTTTGAGGAAGTTCGATGCTATTTGGGTGATTGTGGATCGGCTGACCAAGTCCGCACACTTCATTCCTGTGTACTACCTATTCTTCAGAGCGTTTAGCAGAGATTTACATACGAGAGATTGTTCGCCTGCATGGTATTCCAGTTTCCATCATTTCTGACAGAGGTGCTCAGTTTACTTTGTAGTTTTGGAGAGCCGTAAAGCGAGAGTTGGGTACTCAGGTGGAGCTAAGCACAACTGTTCACCCTCAGACGGATGGGCAGTCCGAGCGCACTATTCAAATATTAGAAGACATGTTGCGCGCTTGTGTTATTGATTTTGGGGGTTCATGGGATCAGTTTCTACCGCTCGCGGAGTTTGCATATAACAACAACTATTAGTCGAGTATTTAGATGGCTCCATATGAGGCTTTATATGGGAGACGGTGTAGATCTCCAGTTGGTTGGTTTGAGCCAGGCGAGGCTAAGCTTTTGGTTACATACTTGGTGCAGGATGCTTTGGACAAGGTGAAAGTGATTCAGGAGCGGATTCGTACAACGCAATCGAAACAGAAGAGTTATGCTGACAGGAAGGTCCGTGATGTGTCTTACATGGTTGGGGAAAAGGTTCTACTGAAGGTTTCACCCATGAAGGGTGTTATGAGACTTGGGAAGAAGGGTAAATTGAGTCCTCGGTTCATTGAGCCTTTTGAGGTGCTTCGTAGGATTAGGGAGGTGGCTTATGAGCTGGCTTTTCCACCTAGCCTGTCGAGTGTGCATCCGGTATTCCATGTTTCTATGCTCCAGAAGTATATTGGCGATTCGTCTCATGTTTTGGATTTCAGCTCGGTTCAGTTAGACAGTGATTTGACTTATGATGTGGAGCCAGTGGCTATTTTGGAGCGTCAGGTCCGAAAGTTGAGATCAATGGATATAGCTTCATTGAAAGTACAGTGGAGAGGTCGGTTCGTGGAGGAGGCTACCTGGGAGACCGAGCGGGAGATACAGAGTAGATATCCTCACCTATTTGAGGCTTCAGGTTTGACTCGTTCGAGGACGAACGTTTGTTAAAGAGGGGGAGGATGTAATGACTCGGCAGGTCGTTTCATAAGCTACATCCCCGTTTCTCCCATTTCCGCTTCTTTATGTGTTGTTCATCTACATTTCATCGTATCGCATTGGTTGGTTCGGGTTTGGAGTAGTTTTGGAGAGGAAAGTTGGCCATTTAGTTAGAAAAGTCAACTGGAAGTTGACTTGTGGGTAAATGATCTCAGAATTGGGTTTCTATGGTTCGGATAGCTTCGTTAGGTGATTTTGGACTTAGGAGCGTGATCGGAATGTAATTTGGAGGTCCGTGGTAGATTTAGGCTTGAATTGGCGAATTGGAATTTTGGCGTTTTCCGGTTGGTAGTGGAAATCTTGATATCGGGGTCGGATTGGAATTCCGGAAATTGGAGTAGGTCCGCTGTGTCATTTTTGATGTGTGTGCAAAATTTCAGGTCATTCGGACGAGGTTTGATAGGTTTTTACATCATTTGCGGAATTCGGAAGTTTAAGGATCCTTAGGCTTGAATCCGATGGTGATTTGATGTTTTGGTGTTTTTTGAGTTTCCGAAGGTTGGAACAAGTTCGAATGATGTTATGGGATGTGTTGGCATGTTTGGTTAGAGCATAGAGGGCCTCGGGTGTGTTTCGGATGCTCAACGGGTCATTTTGGGACTTGAAAGGTTAGCAGATTTTTGCTGGTATTTTATTGTAGAAGATTTGTTCTTCGCGTTCGCAAAGATTGTCCCGCGTTCATGAAGAAGATCTTGGACAGGGGGTGAAGGTGCTCTTCGCGTTCTCAAGTAAGGGGACGCGTTCGCGTAGGTTTGGGTCTCCAGTGAATCGCGGACGCGTGGGTGGCGTCGCGTTCGCGTAGGGAAGTTGGAGCAGCTGGGACCCCAGGAATTTGTTCATCGCGTTCGTGTAGGAAGGATCGCGTTCGCGAAGGCTCTGGCAGCTGAAGTTTCGCGTTCGTGGGAAGGAGCTCGCATTCGCGAAAGAGGAAAAAGTGAGCAGTGGAGTTTTGTTCTACGCGAACGCGGGGAGGATGTCGCGTTCGCGATGAAGGTCGCATCTGGGCAGAATGTTAAGTTCAAAAACGAGGGTTTTAGGCCATAATATCAGAACTCATTAGAGAGCTCGGGAGAAGGCGAATTTAGAGGAGATTTTCAGAGGAGTGGTTGGGGTAAGTGTTCTTCACTTGTTTATGGTTGAATTCCATGATTATGTCTTGATTCTTATCATTTAATTTGGGAATTTGGGGTGAAAATTGGGGAAAATGGAAGAAAATTTGGAGAGTGGATTTTTGGGATTTGGATGGCCATTTGACGTCGGATTTTGGTGAATTTGATATGGGTAGACTCGTGGGAGGATAAGGATTCTAGTGGTGTGATTTTTATCGGATTTCGAGATGTGGGCCCGTGGGGTCGGGTTTGGCCAATTTCGGGATTTTTGGTGTAATTTGATTATTTTGCGTGGGCTTTATTCCTTTAGCATCTGTTGTTGTTATGTTTCTGAATTTGGATAGATTCAGGGCGACTTGAGGTCGAGTCGAGTGGCAAAGGCATCACGAAGTAGATTTTCATCCGGTTTGAGGTAAGTAATGATTGTAAATCTAGACCTGAGGGTATGAAACCCCGGATTTCGTACTGTTTTGAAAAATGAGGCGACGCACATGCTAGGTGACGGGCGTGTGGGCATACACTGGTAGGGATTCTGACTTGGTCCGTCCCATAGTAACTGTAGAGTTGCTTATTTTGATAAACTCTATATGATATCTATGTGTTTTAGAAATGAATCTGTTAATTTGGGCTGAATGCCATGTTGGGGCCTTGTGCCGAACTATTTGGACCCTCAGGGGTATTTCACTACTTTCCTCACACTGTTTTGATTCGAAAGCATATCCTCAGTCATGATTTTTACCTGTTTACTTTTGATT
>NW_017683181.1:0-6733 GCF_001879085.1 Nicotiana attenuata
TCGTGCGGCGACGTTAAATCAAGCGCTTGTTGGGAGGCTAACCCAATTTCTAGTTTTTTTTTCCTTTTGTTTATTTTATTGTGTTAAGTTTTTTTTCGTAGTATTATTTTGATTTTTGTAGGAGTACGAGCATAGAGTCAAAGCCAATAGGCATGTGCTAAAGCGAGCAGGTGGTTGAAACTAAGTGTGAGGTACCTACACAAGGGATCATACCTGGGAGAAGTCTGAGTATCCCGTGAGCTTCTAATTCTTCGGCCTTTGGCCTACCAGGGAGTTTCCTTTACCCTCTTGTTATGTTCAGTGTGCATTGAGGACATTGCACAATTTTAAGTGTGGGGTGAGGAGATTGTCTGGTGATTTTCTGTGCTATCTTAGTTTAGTTGTAGTGGTTTTTTTTAAAAAAAAGAAAAATGAATTTTTTTTTTGAAAGATTTGGACTTTTCCCGACGATGGATCTCCTAGACAGTTTTCTTGAGGGATTAAAGTCTAAAAAAAAAATCCAAAAATATGTCTTTTATTTTCTTTAAGTAGTAATAATCCCCTATGGTTTTTCTTTGTGCAACGGTTCTTTTCCATGGGATGTAGTTTGAACCGGATAGTTTTTTTTTCTTTTAGAGTAGTTTAGGGAATAAATGGAGGAAGAATGATGAACCTAGGCGCCCTTGACTTGTTTGATAGTAGCATATTTAGGCTTTGGCATGTGTAGTATCTTCCCTATGATTTGAAATTATTGATGATGCCTTGCTTAGTTGGATAGCATGTCTTGTGATCCCTATGTCTCGTTTTCTTGACTTATGTTCACTTTGTGCTTAATGCTTAATATCTCGTGGCTCCGTGAATACTTGCATTTGTTTGAGAGTCGGAATGAGACCGTCCTTAGTGAGTCATGTGCCATGTGTGGTGAGGTTTTTGTGTAGTCTATGTATTGTACTTATGTCTAGAACTTGCCCGGTATGTGAGTTGAAGCGAAATTTTAGGTGATGCTCGGTTTGAAAAATGATTTTAGGCTTTCTTTGATCTTTTTGAGCTTAATTGCTTATCACAAATAAAATTTATCCCTAGTTAGCCCTTTTGAGCCTATAGACTTTTATTTGGCACCCACATTACAAGCCTATACCCTTTTTATTCTTAATTGATATTGTTTTGATCCCTTTTCCTCTTAAAGCACTTTAATTGTGAGCTGAACGCTAAAAGAAGTAAGAAGGAACTAAGTGTGGGGTGGCTTTTGAGTGGAACCAATAAAAGGAAGAAATGTGCACTTGTTTTCTAAAATAATACACCACTAGCAGAAATTGAAAAAAAAAAGAATAATCTGAAGGAAAAAAAATAGAGATGAATACATTGTTGTCTTGTTCCTGCTAGTGGGTATGAATTAATGTAGTGCTTAAAGAAGAAGGGAGCATTTTTGGGATGATATTGTTTGTGAAAGTGAAGTAGATTGAAGAATTTGCGCTTAAAGTTGATTATGTGGTGTGTTAAAGTTCTTATGAGGGTTAGTCACTATTCCTAAATATATCCTACCCGTCTCTTAGCCCACATTACAACCATGAAAAAGTCCTAATTGATTTTAGATCGAGCGAGCCTACATTAGTAGAGATTTACATTAAGGGCAAGCCTATGGTACCAATTACATGCATGTGACTTCTTTTGTGAGGGTGAGCGATATTTTCTTTTGATATATATGAGTCCTTAAAATATATTTGATCATGAGATTCGAATGTTTGGATTGATTTTACTTTCTTTGCATTGGTTGTGAGGGAACATGGTTTCATGAAGGATAGGTAACATTATTAGACTTCTCTAGGATGTTGGGTGTTCAAGCCATGAGTGCGTTGTGACATTAAGTCGGTTTTTGAGGCTAGGATTGTTGTGAGCATATTTTCTTTGTTTGAATATTTTTGAAGAATGACATAAGTAAAGGGAAGTGTATGATGACTGCATATGCTAGAGTTTAATTGTTGCTATCAACCATAATCATTGGTGTAGTGTGCTTCGAATATGTTAAGTGCTCATAGATAGAGTAAATTTTGGGTTGACTTGAGGACGAGCAACGTTTAAGTGTGGGGTGTTGATGATAGGCTATAATTATGTATTTTAGTCGATTATTATATTACACTCTAATTCACTGTACTTTAATTGAGTTTGAGCTTTAATCGCTAGTGTTTTACACTAATGGTGTGTTTTATGCCTTGTAGGAGTGATTCCGAGCTATGTAGATGTTATGGAATGAAGTCGAGTGATTTGGAGCTTTTAAGTTTGAGTAAAAGTTCAAGGAATTAAGCCGGGATCGTGTTTGGGGGTCAACGTATGATAGTTAGAGCGAACGAAGACTCCAGTAGGCATATTGCATTGTCTAGTAAAATAGATATAACTTTTTGCTTAAAACTCCATTTGGGCTCCATAATATATAGTTGGAAAGCTAACTCAAAGGGCTACAACTTCTATGTTTTACGTGTTTCCCAATTCGAAACGAAACAGGGTGAAACATGCGCGTTAATAGCGCGATCGCGCTCAGGTCGCGCTCGTCAGGCAGAACACTGGGCCACTAGCGCGACCACTAGCGCGATCACGCTAGTCAAACCCGGGAAAAATGTCCTTTTTCACATTGGAGAAGGTATAATTGTTTGGGCTCAACCGTACTTGGTATATATACATGGAAAAATGGTATTTTGAGGGAGGAGGACGTTTTTGAGAGGAAAACACAAGCACAGAGCCGCCGTGGAGGCCGGGTTTCATCTTTTCTTCCACCAAACTTAGTAATTTTTATGTTTCTTTGTAGGATTTGTCATTTTGCTACCATGTCTATGTGGAGCTAATCTTCACGTTCTAGAGTTGTGGTTCTTTCATGACTATTGTTATTCGGATATTGATTTTGATTGCTTAGTTTATCATATTGGTTTATTTATTTAATCCTGCACTTAATTATTTGATTGCTTGATCACCAATTGAATACTATTTACGAATCTTGAATTGAACTCGAAAGTGGGAATTCTAGATTGCATATAGGATTGAGTAGAGCAAGTTCTTGAACCTGGGCATCGGGTAACGGATTCGCGGTTAGGATAGACATATACCTTATTGCCTTGCTTGGTTGATTTACAGGAATTATAAATGCGTTCTTGTTGATTCTAACTCCATAGACATATAGGCGTTAGGTTAGCTTGAATAGGCTAGTAAGAACTCGACAGATTCTTATGAGCAGTATTAACCCTGTCAACCAATAAACTAGATAAAGTATTAGACAATTCAATTGAAGAATACAATAGGAATGTTGAATAGCCCATAACCCTAGATCGTTTTCATTACATTGATATTATAAAAATCTGTTCTTCCTCTGTTTAAAGTTCATTATTTATATTTCTTTATTTAATTAGTATAGAATCAAATACTTCTAGGTTTAATTCTTGTATAGATAATTAGGATAGTCTAATTTAGTTTATAGTTAATCACAAGTCCTCGTGGGTTCGACATCCGACTTTTAGTCACTTTATTACTTGACGACCGCGTATACTTCCGTGTGCGTTTGGCCGCAACAAGTTTTTGGCGCCGTTGCCGGGGACTTAGAAATTAACTATTTTTCTAAATTAGACTTTTTTTTTAAGCAATCCGCTAGGCAGGTGCCTAGGGCTAGTTTTATTAATAACAAAAAGAAAAAAAGAACCACATAGGAAGAGTACAAATAAGGGAGACAATAGACCAGTAGTGTTGCCTATATGCCTTGGCTATATAATTACTCCTTTGCGCCTCACATTGCCCTTATGGCAGCCTCATGTAGAGGAGTCATGGGATAGCTGCCGGTAACGTCTCACGAGGGCATATAATCTCATAGCCATTTGGAAATTTTTCCAAAGGCATAGGGCTCGAGCAACACAAATTGGGCTAAACCTTACCTTACTAATCCTATTGAGGCAAAAAAAGCCTCACCTACTAGCAAGCATGTAAAAAGAAGGAACTAGCTAAAATTAAGTATTCTATGATCATCACAGAGTTTATAACATACTCTATGATGATATTACATAGAACTATACTAATGTGATGATAGAATAAAAAGATGAAGAAGCAACCATGTTTCTCTCTTTTCTCTAATCTTGTAAAATTTTCAATTTGTAGACGCTTGTCTTCATCCACAACTCTTTTCAAAATGTGTTCAAAGTTCATGCTTTTTTCTTCGAACGATTGTACTTTGTAGATGTAGTTCTGCTTTTGTTTGGCAACTCTCATTGGGAGTCGCCTTACATTTGCATCTTCATTCACTCTGTCGTCCCAACTTTTTTCTCTTGTATGTGACTTCTTTCTTTTGCCGCTATGCATAGGTGATAGATCACCTTTTCTTGCTGCCTCTGTCCGGCTTTGACTTAGAATTTCATCTTCCTCCCCTCTGCAAATATTTCTCTACTCGCAAGCACCAGATTTGGCAAATCTTGATCAAGACCTTGTGTCACCAAGGTGTTTCCAACCTTAGTATTTGCCAATATTTCCTTTTGTTGTTGTTGTACTGTGACTTGCAATTTTTTTCTGCCTCTACTTTCACGACCAGTGCTGCCAGCAAAAGTATTTAAAGATTTTACAGGATTAGCACTTACCATTGCATCCAAGAGTTTCCTCTCTTCTTCTGAGATATCAGGCAGTGTTGTCACAATTTGCTGTTGTCCAGTTCTTACCATTACTGCTGCCTTTCGATCACCAGTAGAAGTACTAGCTGCTTTGCTTGGATTCAGTTGTTGCTGCTGCATGTCAGGACCACCTAGTGTAACCTGCTTGGAAGATGTTACTGCATAGACCAAGCATCAAGCTGCTGCATCTTGATTACCAACAGTTGGTGAATTTCTGGGAATGAAGACAGGTGCATGGAGATTCAATTTACTCTTGGGACTTGATGATGTTGCCACATGAAGTTTTGGCTTTACTGGAGGATTAATATCCTCACCTGCACTCTCCTGATCAACCTCCTGGCCACATTCTTCAGATGAATATCCTGCAAATCCATCCCCCCAGTCCTCTTCATCATCTTCCTCGCGTTGATCTTGCCACAGCTTGGATTTAATAGCCATCAACCTCAAGTTTGCTTGTATTACCTCATTATTATTTCCTATTGACAACATAGGCTGCCCAGATTCCCCTTCGAACTCCCCAAACGAATCCACTGACTGAGAAGGGACATCAAACACGGAGGTGTTCAAAGTCACCATTGGTTGTTTAACCAAGGTGGTGTTCATTACCATTTCTGCCTGGGCCTGTTTAATAATGTTTTCCACTTGTGAACTGGAATAAAACAGTGTGGGAGCATTGGTGCTATGCGCCTGATTGCTTATTAAGTCTTCCATCAAATTCTTCCCTAAAGTATTTCGTTTAACACCAGTATTTTCGACCATATTATCACTGCCTTGTCGACTTTTTTCATTGCTGGTGCATGGAACAATTTGCTTGTTCATAATGTCATCTTGTAAGGCTGTTGACATCAGTTGATCATCCTCCACAGCTGCCAATGCTTCAAAAACATTTGAGCTGGACACAAAGTTAGCAGTATTTTGACGCACACTTGTAGATTTGTGCCTGGGCGTTACCACCTTTTTAGTAGGTGATTTTCTAGGTGACACCAAGTTCCAATTTCCCTCCTTTGTGCTCGCATTATTGACCTTGCATTCCTCAAGTGTACCACCAGATATATACTCCACAGATATGCCCTTTTGTCCAGTGTTTTTATTTGCAAAAGTCTAGTCCTCACCAGCACGTACAATAGGCTTTTGTGCAGTTGGCAGCTGCTTGCTTTCAGTTAGCCCTTGTGTTTGTTCCAAATTTATATTGCCAGCCTTAACACCATCAGTAACATCAACATAGTCTGCTAGTTTTTCACCTGAAACTTGCTGAACATTAGACTGTTTCTGCTGTGTATCAACCTGTCCAGAAGCTGAAGGTAACTTAGCAACAGTCTTGAATTAACCAACACCTTCAGCACCTTTTACTGCTTCTTTGTCCACTGGATTAACATCTGCAACAGCTCGATCAGTAATTGCTTCCATTGGAGTAGAAACCTCCAAATTTGAACCTATACCAGTTCCCTGAGCTAGAGTCCCCTACTCAAATCCCTGCTCCCTTTCAGATACTTGGCATAAAGGATTTTTTGTTCACTACCAGTTTCTGAATTAACTCGATCATCAGTTGCCCTATATTTTGAACCATTACCAGTTTGTACACTAACAGTAGCATGATCAAACGCGGATTTCAGAGCTCCTAATTTTTCCTTTTCAATTTGTGCATTAGCAACAGCTTGATTAGCTGCAGCCTGCAAAGCACCAGTACCAACCTTGTCCTTACCAAATTGTGTAGATACCTCACCTCGATCAACAGCATCCTTTAGGCCTTTATTATTTGTCAAAACAGTTGTAGCATTAGAAATAGCCAAATTGTCATATGCTTGCACGTTTATAGCAGCTGTAGATTCCACCACTCCTTTCTCTTCATGTTTATCCCCATCCTGATTTATTCCTTTTCCATTGGGGTCTATTTGGTTTTTATTAACAAGACCAGCTCTCTCACCATTACCAACAGCCCCTTTTGAACATATACCAGGTGACAAAATAGCTGCAGCAGCAGCAAGTTTATCATAAGCTTGTACTATTGGATTTACCACATTAGAGATCCTTGCCAAAGCCACCTTAGCAGGCACATCTCGAGAAGGTAGATATGGACCTTTATCGACCTTTGAAACCTCACCAACAGTGTTTACCATAGC
>NW_017683181.1:7428-8816 GCF_001879085.1 Nicotiana attenuata
TGTGTTAAAGTGCTTAGGAGGGTTAGTCACTATTCCTAAATATATCCTACCCGTCCCTTAGCCCACATTACAACCTTGAAAAAGTCCTAATTGATTTTAGATCGAGCGAGCCTACATAAGTAGAGATTTACATTAAGGGCAAGCCTATGGTACCAATTACATGCATGTGACTTCTTTTGTGAGGGTGAGCGATATTTTCTTTTGATATATATGAGTCCTTAAAATATATTTGATCATGAGATTCGAATGTTTGGATTGATTTTACTTTCTTTGCTTTGGTTGTGAGGGCACATGGTTTCACGAAGGATAGGTAACATTATTAGACTTCTCTAGGTGTTGGGTGTTCAAGCCATGAGTGCGTTGTGATATTGAGTCGGTTTTTGAGGCTAGGATTGTTGTGAGCATATTTTCTTTGTTTGAATATTTTTGAAGAATGACATAAGTAAAGGGAAGTGTATGATGGTTGCATATGCTAGAGTTTAATTGTTGCTATCAACCATAATCATTGGTGTAGTGTGCTTCGAATATGTTAAGTGCTCATAGATAGAGTAAATTTTTGGTTGACTCGAGGACGAGCAACGTTTAAGTGTGGGGTGTTGATGATAGGCTATAATTACGTATTTTAGTCGATTATTATACTCTAATTCACTGCACTTTAATTGAGTTTGAGCTTTAATCGCTAGTGTTTTGCACTAATGGTGTGTTTTATGCCTTGTAGGAGTTATTCCGAGCTATGTAGATGTTATGGAAAGAATTCGAGTGATTTGAAGCTTTAAAGTTTGAGTAAAAGTTCAAGGAATTAAGCCGGGATCGTGTTTGGGGGTCAACGGATGATAGTTAGAGCGAACGAAGACTCCAGTAGGCATATTGCGCACTGTCTAGAAAATAGATATAACTTTTTGTTCAAAACTCCATTTGGGCTCCACAATATATATTTGGAAATCTAACTCAAAGGCCTACAACTTTCAGGTTTTACGATTTTCAAAATTCGAAATGGAACAGGGTGAACAATGTGCGTCAATAGCGCAATCGCGCTCAGGTCGCGCTCGTCTGGCAGAACACTGGGCCACTAGCGCGACCACTAACGCGATTGCGCTAGTCAAACCTGGGAAAAATGTCCTTTATCACATTGGAGAAGGTATAATTGTTTGGGCCCAACCCTACTTGGTATATATACATGGAAAAACGGTATTTTGAGGGAGGAGGACGTTTTTGAGAGTAAAACACAAGCACAGAGCCGCCGTGGAGGCCGGGTTTCATCTTTTCTTCCACCAAACTTAGTAATTTTTATGTTTCTTTGTATGATTTGTTGTTTTGCTACCATATCTATGTGAAGCTAAACTTCACGTTCTAGGGTTGTGGTTCTTTCATGACTATTGTTATTCGGA
>NW_017683182.1:0-1362 GCF_001879085.1 Nicotiana attenuata
ATTATGCTCCTCTCTTACAATCAGTTTCTTTTGGCCACAATTACCTAAATTTGTGGAAGGCCACTTGGATAACAAAACGGTCCTCCCAAACCTCAGCTTTTCTTGTTCGTTCGATACCACCAATCTGGGGCACCCCACTATCCGGAACCTCATCATCACTATGAGTCCCCCCTGCTGCACTCTCCCCAGATACTGAAGTTGTGGGGGAGGTGGAGTATTCACCGCTGCCTGCTGCTGAGCCATCAGACGACTCAGACTGTACATTTTGTGGAGCTTGGGCTGTAGGTGGATCTGGGACTGAGGGGGCTTGCCCCGAGTCAGCTGAGATGTCCTGAGAAGGTAGGTACTCACTCCCCGACTAGTCGTCATCACTCACTACTACTTGCTTTCTTGTTTTCAGTTTTGGTCGGGGAGTGAGTTTGGTTTGTTTCCCTTTTCCTCCCCGGGAGGATTCACCTCGTCCGGGTTGTTTTGCACCTCGACCTCTTAGTTTAACCATTTCCTGCAAACAAACATGTCTAACTTTGTTAGTTTAAGCACAGGCGGTGTATAAGTTGATGAAACTAATTGCACAATGTCAGCATGAAAATTTGCAGAACATAGTGCAGAACAGGCCACCGCGGACCGCACAATTAGGGGTGCGGCCGCGTGGGAGGCACCGCGGGTCGCGTGAAAATGACCGTGGGCCGCACTGAACCAATACCAGAAGAACACACCTCTCTGAATCTCACCAACGCGGACCGCGTAAAATGGGGACGCGATCGCGTTGAGCCAGCGCGGACCGCACAATTAGGGACGCGGCCGCGCTGGAGCAAGTTAACTTTACAAGCACTGGGCCACCGCAGACCTCACCATCAGTAGTGCGGCCGCGTCATGGCCATGCGGACCGTGAGAAAATGACCGCGGGCCGCGCTGAGGCTTCGGTAAGAACTGAGTTAGGGTTTGACAAATTTGTCCATTTTTGTTCAAGTTCTTGAGTCCTAGTTGTCCCTACTCAATTACCCAACATGGAATTCATACCCAGCATCCAAAAGCAACATCTAAACTAACCTAATCATTGAATTCAAGAAAAAAAAATGGAAGAACAAAGAAGTTACACTACTGGGAGATAGTAAAAATGAAAAAGAAACACTAATTAATGATAATTGTAAGAATTGTTACCAAGAATAAGAAGAATCAAAGCACTTGATGCAACACACAAGAAGGTCTCAGAGATGAATAGTAAAAAAGTAGGGCTCAGGTGTTCAGAGTTCAAAAAGTGTAAAATGAGGCCCAAGGTCCCTATTTATAGAGAACTGTGGGGCCCCATACTTACCCACCAGCGCGGCCGCGTGAAAATGACCGCGGACCGCGCTGGGTTTA
>NW_017683182.1:3925-8814 GCF_001879085.1 Nicotiana attenuata
ACCAAACATGCATCAAAAGAGTCACCAACCACACTAAAGTCATCCATAAAGACCTCTAATATGTCCTCCACCATATTGGTGAAAATAGCCATCATGCATCGTTGGAAGGTCGCCGGAGCATTGCACAATCCGAATGGCATCCGGGAGAAAGCAAATGTTCCATAGGGGCATGTAAAAGTAGTCTTCTCTTGGTCCTCCAGGGCAATTAAAATTTGATTGTAGCCCGAGTACCCATCCAAGAAACAATAGAATGCTCTCCCCACAAGACGATCAAGCATTTGGTCGAGGAATGGCAAGGGAAAATGATCCTTGCGGGTTACCTTGTTGAGCTTCCGGTAGTCCATGCAAATTCTCCACCCGGTAATGGTTCGAGTGGGAATAAGCTCATTGTTGTCATTGGGCACCACCGTCATCCCTCCTTTATTTGGCACACATTGGACTGGAGAAGTCCACGAACTTTCAGAGATTAGATAAACCACACCGGCGTCAAGCCACTTGATAACCTCTTTCTTTACCACTTCTTGCATCGCCTCATTGAGTCTTCTTTGATGTTCAAGGGACGGCCTTGCATCCTCCTCCAAGATGATCTTATGCATGCAAAATGCGGGGCTTATTCCCCTAATGTCCGCCAAAGTCCATCCTATTGCACTTTTCCGCTTTTGAAGCACCTCCAAAGTGGCCTCAACCTGCAAGTTAGTAAGGCAAGAAGAAAGAATAACTGGAAGAGTAGAATTAGAGCCCAAAAATTCATACCTGAGGTGTGGAGGAAGTGGCTTCAACTCCAACACCGGTGGCTCCTCAATGGATGGTTTAGTTGGTGGAGTTTTGCGGTTTTCAAGATCCAAACATAACTTCCTAGGCTCATATGAATATGAACCCATACCATGCAATGCACTCACGCACTCCACTCTGCTAGCATCATCTTCTACATACATGCCAAGAAGTACGGCCTCAAGGATATCTTCTACATTCATCATGGAACTTGTGTCATCCACTATCACAGATGTGACAATGTCTACAAGTGAACATACTTCTGTGCTATTGGGTTGCCTAATTGATTTGCAAACATGAAATACCACCTTTCATCACCCACTCGGAATGTCAATTCACCTGCTTTAACATCAACCAAAGCCTTCCCTGTAGCTAGGAAAGGTCTCCCAAGAATAATAGGCACTTCAAAATCCACTTCACAATCCAATATGACAAAGTCGACCGGCAATATGAATTTGTCCACCCGGATAAGCACATCGTCAATTATACCCAAAGGCCTCTTCATCGACCGGTCCGCCATTTGAAGTCTCATTGAGGTTGCCCAATTCCCAAAGTCTTGAAGACTGAATACGACATCAAATTAATGCTAGCCCCCAAGTCACATAGGGCCTTAGCAAACTTCCGCGCTCCCGATAGTACATGGAATAGTGAAAGCTACAGGGTCTTCAAGTTTCGGGGCCATAGAATGCACAATCGCACTAACTTGGTGCGTCATCTTTATCGTTTCACAATCCAGAAAACGCTCCTTGGTGACTAAATCCTTCATGAACTTTGCGTAGCCTGGCATTTGTTCGAGTGCGTCCACCAAAGGCACATTGATTGTAAGGCTTTTCATCATATCTATGAACTTCTTGAACTGATTGTCACTCTTTTGCTTTGCTAACCGCTGAGGATAAGGTGGAGGTGGTCTAGGCAAGGGTGCCTTGGCTTTTGGCACCACCGGCTCCGGAATATCAATTATGTGTTCCCTAGACGGGTTCACGGCCTCTTGAGTTTCTACCTCGGCCTCATCAATATCTATCCTTACTTCCTTGTTCACATTTGTCTCAACCACATCTTCAAAAATCAAAGGATCCACATCTTCTTGGAGCTCAATATCATCATTCACCACTTGATTTTCATTTGCGGCCGGTATTGCACCACCTCTTCCACTCCTAGTTGTAACTGCCATCACATGATTGTTACCCCCCTTCAGGTTCACTACCGTGTCACTTGGTAGCGCACCCTTAGGTCGGGTATTTAAAGCTTGAGAAATTTGTCCTATTTGCACTTCTAGGTTCCGGATAGATGTGTTAAGTGAAGTCAATTATGCGTCAGAATCTTGGTTCTTTTTCATCATCTGCTCGAACATCATCTCTATCCGCCCCATATCACTTCCAGAAGAACTAGACCCTTGCGACTGAAAGGGAGGTGGATTGTTTGGTTGTTGGAACATGGGGGGCCTTTGAAAGCCTTGCCCGCTACCACCATTATTCCACCCTCCTTGATTGTTATTGTTGTTGCTCCAATTATTGTTGTTCCCATTCCAATTGTCTTGATTGTTACCTTGATTACCCCAATTGTTGTTCTGATTGTTATTGTTCCAATTGTTACCACCTTGTTGATTATTGTTATTCCAATTTCCACCGCCTTGTTGATTGCCCCAATTGCTTTGGGGGCGCCATTGTTGATTCCCTTGATTTCCTCTATTACCTTGGTAGTTATTGACATATTGACATTCCCCACTTTGATCATCATAGTATTCATTCAAATAACCACCACCATCATTGTTGTTGTCAAATTGTTCACCATTACCTTGAGGTTGTTGTTGTCCTCTTTGCCTCCTTTTTAGCATCGAAACATTCTCTATTGCATTGACTTGGCACGGATTTTGGACTTGTTGCAATTGCACCTTCGCCAACTGATTCATTGTTGTTTAAGCTCGGCAATAGCTTGGCCATGATCATTCAATTCCTTGTGCAAATGGATGACCGTGGAGTCACCTTGGGGCACATTTGCTCGACTTTGCCATGCCGAAGAAGTGTCGGCCATTTCATCAAGTACATCACAAGCTTCTTGGTACGAAAGTTTCATAAAGTTCCCACCGGCCAATTGGTTCACAATGCACTGATTTTGTGGTGTTGATGCCCCTATAAAAAGTCTGTTGTATCATTGTTTCAGTCATGTCGTAGTTAGGGAACTCCTTCACCATTGTTCTATGTCGTTCCCATATCTCGTGCAAAGGTTCCGTTGGCATTTGCTTGAAAGCTAGAATTTCGTCCCGAAGAGCTACCATATGACTTGGAGAAAAGAACTTGGCAATAAATTTGTCCGCCAATTCATCCCATGTGGTGATAGAATGATTGGGGAGCCTTTCCAACCAATCCAGCGCTTTACCCCGAAGAGAGAACGGGAAAAGCCTCAATCTCAACGCATCCTCGGACACGTTTGTTTGCTTACTCCCCCAGCAAGTATCTACGAACCCCTTCAAGTGCTTGTAGGCATTTTGGTCGGAGGCGCCTGTAAAATACCCTCTTTGCTCGAACAAGGTCAGCATGACATTTGTGATTTGGAAGTTCTCCGCCCGGATTCGGGGAGGAACAATGGCACTAGCATATCCTTGATTTGGCAGCACCCGAGGGACCGCTCTTGGAGGTGGCGGAGGAGGGTCTGGAACGTTGTCATTTATATTGGCCTGGCAGCCTCTCCTTGGTCCGGGAGGTACAAGAGGTACCTCCCCATCTCCAATATCCTCTACCTCCTTCCCCGCAATCACGTTCCTAAGAGGGTCATTTCCGTTTAAAGCCATAGTACATGATTAATTGACACAAACAAAATTAGTAAACAAGAAGGAAAGAGAAGCAAAACACAAAACTAACCAAACCGATAGTCAACACCGTAAGCTCCCCGGCAACGGCGCCAAAAAGTGATCGCTGCCGACTCAACACTACAGTGAGGTAGGATGAGCGGGTCGCAACAGCTTTTACCCGATAGTGGATCGGGATCGAATTTCCACAGGGAGCTAGTGAGGAAGTTGTATTATCTGTTTAGTCTAGAATTGCGGTTGTACTTATAATATCACTTCTAACATCTTTGGTTTTGATTTTTATAACTACTATTTTAAGACTAATATTTGAAGCTAAATTATGCTACGGAGATATTGCTAAGTTGTAATTAATATAGAGAAAGGCACTAGGGTCGTGGCATTGCCTAGGTGGCTAATTAACGGGTAGATGCTACTAAGAGTAAATTGACATATTTGGGGCTTATGTTATAACCGTTGCTCAATTGTACCCACTCTCACACCTCTCGGTAGAGAGAGTGATTTTGCCCAATTGACTCTCTCGAGACCAATTGGGTAGGCCAATTAGACCAAGCAACTAGGGTTCAAGTAGGGTAATTACTCTCTCGAGGTTTAACCCGTTAATTGGGACTACCATTTCTCATGGGTCCATCCCAATTCCTTGTTGGGTCAATTTTGGGGTCATAGACTCTCTTTCTCAAGAAGAGTTAAACCCACCAAGCTAGAATCAGTGTTTGCAACCACTAGTCCTTAATTAAAACCTAAAGTTAACCCAAATAGCAAACACCCAATATCAATCTAGCCTTAGATTGCAACACCCATCAATTACCCACACTAGGGTTGAGCCACAACCCTAGCTAGTGAGTTTAGCTACTCATGCTAGATGCAAAAATTAAAGAAATAGATGAAGCAGCAAACATATTAATTGATTACTAAGGAAGAAATACAATATTTAAAGGTCACACATGCCAAAAATGGCTAAGCCCAATGTTCTCACGAGCTCAGCAACCTCAGATATACAAAACTTGACCTAAAAATGGAAAAAGGATCTATTTATAGTGGCTGGAAAACTTGGACAAAAATACCCCTGCGGGGTTAGCGCGGGCCGCGCAAAAAGGTAGCGCGGCCGTGTGGGCTCTTGAACTCTTGAAATTTAACTCTCTGAAGTTGAGGGACGCGGGCCGCGCAAAAGTGTAGCGCGGCCGCAGGAGCTCTGGCGCGGACCGCGTAAGTGTGACCGCGGCCGCGTGGCTTGCTCTGGTCCCAACTGGCATCTCTATGAATCTCTTCACGCGGCCGCATGAAAATGTGGCGAGGCCGCGTGAGCTAAACGCGG
>NW_017683183.1:0-8813 GCF_001879085.1 Nicotiana attenuata
ATTTGGAGTCGGATACTCGTGGCAAAGGCGTGGTTTCGGGTTGACTTGCACTTGTTCGAGGTAAGTGGCTTGTCTAACCTTGTGTGGGGGACCTTTCCCCTTAGGATTGATATTGTGGTAATTGAAATGCCTCGTACGTGAGGTGACGAGCGCGTACTTGTGCTAACTGTTGGAAATCCGGTTTTTCATTAAAAATAGCCTTGAATTGTGTTCTTCCTTTTCTTGCTTACACTGTTTGGAGACTAAACCTGCTGTAGCCTAGAGAAGCATGTCTACTTGACTAAATTGCTCTATTTGCCTTAACTGCCTTATTTGTACTACGTGAGCCATGCTAGGTTAGGATTACCTACTTCCCTTTGATATGCAGTTGATTGGATTGAATTCTTATTGTTGATGTGTATTTACTTTGGGACTACGGGACGGTATCCCGGGAGCTCCCCTGTATATTTACTTTGGGACTACAAAATTGTATTTCGGGAGATCCCCCTGCACATTTATGAGTTGGACTACGGGACTGCACCCGGGAGATCCACTGGATATGATATTTATATTTGGGGACTACAGGACGGTATCCTGGGAGATCCCCGGTTGTTATCTTGGAGCGATATTTATATTTGGGGACTACAGGACGGTATCCTGGGAGATCCCCGGTTGTCATCTTGGAGCTGAGATGTATTCTCTTACTGTGTTTTACTTGCCTCTGTGATAGTTATTGCTGTCCTTTATATCTTGTGTTACTTATTTACACTGTTTATTTCACACTGTCAAACCTTATATCTTATTTAACCTCAGTAAGGCCCTGACCTTCCTCGTCACTACCCAACCGAGGTTAGGCTTGGCACTTACTGAGTACCGCTGTGGTGTACTCATGCCCTTCCTGTGCATGTTTTTCATGTGCAGATCCAGGTACCTCTACTCAGGCTTACCATTCTTGAGGCGAGGCGATTCTACGGAACTTCGAGGTATATCTGCCGCGTCTGCAGACCGAGGAGTCTCTTTCTATTCCTGCATTTAGTTTTTAGCCCTTCTTTACTTTATGTTCTTGTTAGACATTCCGGAGATTAGAGCTATGTAGTATTTTTCTCAGCTTGTGGATCCGTGAGTTTCCGAGTTTTGGGATAGTGTATCAGATTTTGAATAGTTGTGTGTATATGCCGATTAACATTTAAATACTATTTCTTTCAGTTATTCGGCTTTTGATTATTTATTCCGCAAGATTAGTTTGTTTCCGCATTACGACTAGGTGCCGTCACGATAGTTCACGGAGGGCGAACTGGGGTCGTGACATCGTGACAGTAAATCGGATTATATTTGCAATGATCGCTTAGTCCTTTTTATAAGGCATAGTTGGGCGTGATCAAATTTTGGCGCCGTTGCCGGGGAACTAACGATGTAGCTGTAGATGTACATATTTCTAGGTTGCAAGTTTGAACTTTTATTTTTGTTTTCTTGTATTTGATTTTTTTTAATTTTTTTTTGACTTGAGAGACATGGCGTCTTGGAATTATGAGAGTTTTGATGTTGGTAATTCTATTTTTGATCCTCTTTATGCATATTTGATAACTAGGGAATATGATGCATTTTACACTCCTTCATGCTCAAGTTTTGATTAGAAATGTGTACAAAATAGTCCCAAAAAGCTCACAAGTTGTGCTTGATTGCAGGTTTGATCAACAAGGTGACAAGGTGTCAAAGATCAGCTCAAAAAGGAGTGAAACTTGCACAAGTACCAAGACAAAGACAAAGCTCAGGCAAAACAGGGCCAGTGCAGCCGCACACCATTCTGTGCAGTCCGCACAAGTGAGGTTCAGAGAGGCTGACATTCAGCCTAAAAGGCAATGCGGCCGCACGAAGTTTTGTGCGGTCCGCACTAGGATCAATGCGGCCGCACTCGATTTAGTACGGTCCGCAGAGAGATGATTCAGAGAGTTGCCAAGTCCAGGATTGAAGACCAATGCGGTCCGTGCTCCATTTCATGCGGACCGCACTAGAAGCCACCGCGGCCGCACTCGGTTCTGTGCGGTCCGCATTGCCCAAGTTCAGAGAGCAGTTTAGTCAAGTTCAGAGCCATAGTGCGGCCGCACGTGATTTTGTCCGGTCCGCACTAACCCCGCAAGGGTATTTTTGTCCAGATTTGTCAGCTTAATATAAATAGCTTCTTTTCCATTTTTAGGTTAGGCAGATAGTTAGTACTGAAGGCTGCGCTCGTGGGTTCGAATATTTTAGTTGTTTTGAGTAATTTTAGCTATGTTTCAACATTGAATCTTCAAGTTTAATTTAGCAATTAATTACTATGAGTTTTTCTTCATCTATTTCTTTGTTTTTGTCTCTAATTACGAGTAGGACCCATCAGCTAGGGTTCTGGCCCAACCCTAGTGTGGGTAATTGATGGGTCTTGTATTTTAGGGCTTGATTGACTATGGGTATTTGATATTTGGGCTAATTTCATGTTTTATTGCTAAATTAGTGGTTGCAAACACTAGTTTCTGTTTAGTTGACTTTTGCTCTTCTTGAGAAAGAGAGCCTAAGTCTCTAAAATTAGACCAACAAGGAATTGGGGCGTACTCAAGAGAATTGATAGCCCCAATTAAAGGGTTAAACCGAGAGATCGTAATACCCGACTTGAACCTTAATTGCTTGTGCAAATTTGCATACCCAATTGGTCTTGAGAAAGCCAATTCGGGCAAAATCACTCGAACTACCGAGAGGTATAGAGTGAGTAGAATCAAGCAATGGTTATATCATACTCCCCAAATGTGCCAATCTAGCTTTAGACTCAAGAATCCGTCAATTGACCACCTAGGCAAAAATCACTACCCTAGTGCCTTTATCATTTGAACAACTCGCAATAGTTTAATCCTAGCTTATAGTAGTTTAATTGAGCATTGTAGTTTATAAAATTAGAATCATAATTAAAACCAAAAATGTGTAGGAGTGCAATTTGGAGCAAATACACAACTCTACTTTAGATAGACACCCAACTCCAATATCTAGCTCCTTGTGGAAATCGATCCCGACCCTAAATCGGGTAAAAGCTGCTTCGACCTCTCTCGCTACTCAATAGTAGTGCAGGGTTGGCCTCGATCAACTTTTTGGCACCTTTTCCAGGGAGCTAACGGTTTTGTCTATCTATCTAGATAGTTTTGTGTTTTGTTCTTCTTTCCTTCTTTGTTACTAATTTGTGTGTGTCACAACTTCAGGTACATAATGGCATTAAATGCTAATGACCCTCTTGGAAACATGATTACGGGGGATGAGGTTGATGACAATGGCGATGAAGAGGTGCCTCTTGCACCTCAAGGACAGCGTAGAGGCCGCCAGGCCAATGCGAATGAGAACGTTCCAGACCCTCCTCCGCCACCTCCAAGAGCGGTTCCTTGAGTACTCCCAAACCAAGGCTATGCAAGTGCAATTGTCCCACCCCGGATCCGGGCGGGCAATTTCCAAATTACTAATGTGATGTTGACATTGCTGGAGCAGCCACAGGCGCTGCCACTCAAAATGCTTTCAAACATCTCAAGGGGTTCGTAGATACCTGTTGGGGGAGCAAGCAAACCAATGTGTCCGAGGATGCACTTCGATTGAGGCTCTTCCCATTCTCACTTAGAGGGAAGGCATTGGATTGGCTTGAGCGACTTCCCAACCATTCCATTACAACTTGGGATGAGTTGGCGGATAAGTTTATTGCCAAATTTTTCTCACCGGGGCACATGGCAGCACTACGGGATGAGATCTTAGCCTTCAAGCAGAAGCCCACCGAACCATTACACGAGATTTGGGAGAGATATAGAACTATGGTGAAGGAATGCCCCAACAATGATATGACAGAGGCGATGATACAACAGACCTTCTATCGGGGCATCAATACAACAAATCAATGCATAGTGAATCAATTGGCTGTGGGAAATTTCATGAATCTGCCTTATGATGAAGCTTGTGCTATTCTTGACGAGATGGCTGACACATCCTCCGCTTGGCAAAGTAGAGCCAATGTGCCACATGGTGATCCCACGGTCACTCATTTACACAAAGAACTACATGACCATGGACAGGCTATACCAACACTTACAACAACAATGAACCAAATAGCAAAGGCACAGTTGCAACAAGTTCAGAATCCTCGCCAAGTAAATACCATGGAGGGTGTTAACATGCTTGTGAACAATAGAAGACAGAGAGGTAAACAGAACCAAGGGAATTCGGATCAATTTGACAATGATTGTGGTGGATTCCAAGATGAATGTTATGATGGGCAGAACGAAGAGGTGCAATATGTGAATAATTACCAAGGCCAAATAGGCAATTCTTCTAACCAACAACAACAATGGAGATCCCAGGGCAATTGGGGTAACCAACAACAAGGCAACAATAATTGGAACAATCAACAACAAGGGAACAACAATTGGGGAAATCAAAATAACAATCGGAACAATTAGGGGAACAGGGGCAACAACAACAATTGGGGTGGAAACAAAAAAAACCAAAGTGGATGGAACAATAACCAAGGAAATCAGGGGCAAGGCTTTCAAAGGCCCCCAATGTACCAACAATCGAGCAACCCTCCGCCTTTTCCATCCAGGGTCCTAGTTCTTCCAACAATGAAATGGGTAGAATTGAAATGATGTTTGAACAGATGATGAAAAAGAATGCTGACTCTGATGCGCAATTGGCTTCTCACAACACTTCAATCAGGAATTTGGAGGTCCACCTGGGCCAAATCTCACAGTCTTTGAATACTCGCCCAAAGGGGGCTCTACCGAGTGATACGGTGGTTAACCCAAAGGGTGGTAACAATCATGTTATGGCGGTAAATACACGGAGTGGAAGAGGCGGTGATGTAAATGCCTCCAAACAAAAGCAAGTTTTGGGTGATGAAGTTGAGTTGCAAGAAGATGAAGTTCCTTTGGTGGTTGAGAATGTGGTTGATGAAAACGTGAATCAAGAAGTGAGGATTGATATTCAAGATGCCGAAGTGGAAACGCAAAATGACGTGAACCCGTCTAGGGAACACGTCATAGACATGTCGGAGCCGGTTGTGCCAAAAGCCAAGGCACCCTTGCCTAGGCCACCTCCCCCTTATCCTCAGAGGCTAGCCAAGCAGAAAAATGAGAATCAATTTAAAAAGTTCATTGACATGATGAAGAGTTTATCCATTAATGTGCCTTTGGTGGAGGCTTTGGAGCAGATGTCTGGCTATGATAAATTCATGAAAGATTTGGTGACAAAGAAAAGATCCATGGACTGTGAAACTATCAAGATGACCCACCAAGTTAGTGCTATAGTACATTCAATGGCTCTGAAGTTAGAGGATCCCGGTGCTTTCACTATCCCTTGCACTATAGGAAGTGCAGACTTTGCTAAAGCTTTATGTGATTTAGGGGCAAGCATCAACTTGATGCCCTACTTAGTTTTTAAGACTTTGGGTATTGGGCCACCGAGGCCAACTTCCATGAGATTGCAAATGGCAGACAGATCAATGAAGCAACATTGGGTATTGTTGATGATGTGCTTGTCCGGGTGGACAAATTTATCTTGCCAGCTGATTTTGTGATCTTGGATTGTGAGGTAGATTATGAGGTCCCGGTCATATTGGGGAGACCTTTCCTTGCTACGGGGAAGGCTCTAGTTGATGTGGAAGCAGGTTAACTCACTTTCAGGGTGGGTGATGAAAAGGTCATTTTTCATGTGTGCAAGTCAATGAAGCAGCCCAATTGTACAGAAGTGTGTTCATTTGTGGATCTTGTCACAGCTGTGATAATTGATTATACCAGTGCAATGATCAATGTGGAGGACCCTTTGGAGGCTGTATTGTTGAATCTTGATGTCAATGATGATGAGGGCCGAGTGGAGTGCGTGAATGCTTTACATGGAATGGGCTCTTATTCTTATGAGCCTAGGAAACTCTCTCTGGATCTTTAAAATAGAAAGACCCCTCCAACAAAGCCTTCAATTGAGGAACCTCCGGTGTTGGAGTTGAAGCCATTGCCTCCACACCTCAGGTATGAATTCTTAGGACCTAATTCAACTTTACCAGTTATTCTTTCCTCTTGTCTTACTAACATGCAGGTAGATGCCTGATCACGCCCAACTCTAGTCCTAAAAAGGATAAGCGGTCGCTGCAAATATAATCCGGTCTAAAAGTCCGGAGTCGAATCCCACAGAGAACTAATGTTTCGCCGTAATTGTTCAATATCGCAAAGAAGACAAGTTTGAACAATTTCTAAATTATAATATTAAGATTTTTATATCTAACTAATTAACCAACAAATACTATAAAACGGTAAAATTATCAACTAACGAGACAAAGGTTTGGAGACTAAATTAAGGAGGTCAAGAGTTATGATTTCCCCAATTGTTGATTTCATTAGTTGTATATTTCTTATAGCTTTGACTTAGTTGCCTCTATCAATCATGAACTCTCCAGCTATCATAAATCTCTCTCAAGCAATTATGATAATTTACTAGACGCACTCTCTCAAGCTACGCTAGCTAGATTCACATTACAGTTCACTTAGATCGCACCCGAGGTATCGTTATCTCTAATCCAACCTCTAAACCCTCGGTTATGACTCTCGCCTATACTCCGGGAGTGATGTTGTTCAAATAACTACCTAAATATGCACTCTCTCTCAAGCAGATACATAATAAATAGGAACGGCTAATTGAGGATCCTTTCAATTAACCAAAATCAAAACGTAGTTGAACAAATAGAGATTAACAACTAACTCAAAACTATATTAATATAACAACCAATTCATCCCCAAAAGGTTCCATCAAAACCCTAGAAAATGAATTAGCTATTCATAATAGTATGTAAAACTACAATACTAAAAATCATAACCAACAATGAAAAATAGGACGAGGAAGGAAAAACTTGTTGAAGAATTTCCCCCCTTGCTCCTATTGTGTCTCTGCCTCCTTGCCTCTTGTTTTTTTCCTTGTTCTAAACCCTAAAAATTTATTCCATGCTCCTTTGGACGAACTAAACCTTTTATAGGTTGAGGGGATTGGTCTTGAAATTCCAAAAGTACCCTTCAGATCTATTTTTCCGTCTGGACTAGCACGGCCGCGCTAAGGCCGCGCTAGTTGGGTTATATTCTATCTCCGTCCGCGTCAGGTCCGCAGTTGCAGTTTCAATCGCGTTTTTGACCCTATTCCGTTTGGAATTTGGAAAAACATAAATCATGAAAGTTGTAGCCATTTGAGTTAGCTTTCCAACCATATATTGTGGAGGCCAAATGGAGTTCCGAACAAAACGTTATATCCATTTTACTAGACAGTACGCGATATGCCTACTCGATTCTTCGTTCGCTCTAACTATCATCCGTTGACCCCCAAACACGATCCCAGCTTAATTCCTTGAGCTTTTACTCAGACTTCAAAGCTTCAAATCACTTGAATTCATTCCATAACATCTACATAGCTCGGAATCACTCCTACAAGGCATAAAACACACAGTTAGCGCAAGACACTAGCGATTAAAGCTCAAACACAATTAAAGTGCAGTAAATTAGAGTATAATAAGCGGCTAAAATACGTAATTATAGCCTATCATCAATGCCACATTGGCGGTGCTCAAAAAGCAGAAAAAGGCAATTGGATGGACTTTAGCTGATATTCGGGGAATAAGCCCCGCATTCTGTATGCACAAGATTATTCTGGAAGATGATGCAAAACCCTCCTTGGAACATCAAAGGAGGATGAACGAGGCAATGCAAGAAGTTGTGAAAAAGGAGGTGATCAAGTGGTTAGATGCCGGAGTGGTGTATCCTATCTCTGACAGCTCGTGGACTTCACCGGTGCAGTGTGTGCCGAAAAAGGGTGGTATGACCGTGGTGACCAATGCTAATAATGAACTTATCCCAACTCGGACAGTGACCGGATAGAGGGTGTGCATGGACTACCGCAAGCTGAACAAGGTGACCCGCAAGGATCATTTCCCATTGCCTTTCCTTGACCAAATGCTTGATCGTCTTGCTGGGCGTGCCTTCTATTGTTTCTTGGATGGTTATTCGGGGTACAATCAAATTTTGATAGCTCCCGAGGATCAGGAGAAGACAACCTTTACTTGTCCATATGGCACCTTTGCTTTTTCTCGGATGCCTTTTTGGTTGTGCAATGCACCGGCAATATTCCAACGGTGTATGATGGCCATTTTCACCGATATGGTGGAAGATATTTTGGAGGTGTTCATGGACGACTTCAATGTTGTGGGTGATTCATTTGATGAGTGTCTGAAAAATCTGGATAGAGTGTTGGCCCGGTGTGAAGACACGAATCTTGTGCTAAATTGGGAAAAATGCCACTTCATGGTTGAGGAGGGCATAGTGTTGGGTCATAAAATTTCAAAAATGGTATTGAGGTTGACAAAGCCATAATTGAGGTGATTTCAAGACTTCCTCCCCCCACTTCTGTCAAGGGGGTTAGAAGTTTTCTTGGGCATGCAGGGTTCTACCGGCGGTTTATCAAGGACTTTTCGAAGGTAGTGAATCCATTGTGCAAGCTACTAGAAAAGGATGAAAAGTTTGTGTTTGATGAGGGATGTATGCAAGCCTTTGAACTTTTCAAGCATAAGTTGACCACCACCCCGATCATTATCGCACCCAATTGGAGCTTGCCTTTCGAGCTCATGTGCGACGCGAGTGATGTTGCGGTTGGGGCAGTTTTGGGTCAAAGAGTGAACAAAATGTTTTATCCGGTGTACTATGCGAGCAAGACAATGAATGAGGCTCAAAGGAACTACACGGTAATTGAGAAAGAGTTGTTGGCTATTGTGTTCGCAATGGAAAAGTTTCGACCATATCTTATGGGAG
>NW_017683184.1:0-8810 GCF_001879085.1 Nicotiana attenuata
TATCATAAGCCCCATAATCATCATTCTCGTATTAGGAATCTCTACCCGTTAGTTGACCACCTAGGTAAATGCCACGACCTTAGTGCCTTTCTCTATCTTACATACAATCTAGATTAAATCTCTTCGCATAATTTAGTTATAATTAGTAGTTGTTAAATTGTAGTTGATAATCACAAAAACCCAAAAATGATAGAAGATCAATTAGAAGCAAACACGCAATTCTAGGCTAAACAAATATCCAACTCCCTTTCTAGCTCCCTGTGGAAATTGACCCCGATACCACTATTGGGTAAAAGTATTAGCGCCCACTCTTCCTAAGGTTGAGGCCGCTGCGACCTAATCAGGCTCCTATGCCAACTCCTTTCAAAATTTTCTGCTCCATCGACAAACATTCTCCAACCGTCATAGGATTCTGCAATGTCTTCTCCTATGAATGATACCTCTTCGTCAGGAAAATACGTTTTTAGGGGTTCGTATTCTCCATCTACGGGATTTTCCGCAAGGTGATCTGCTAGTGCATGTCCCTTGATTGCCTTCTGAGTTACGTAGACAATGTCGAATTCACTCAACAGGATTTGCCACTTGGCTAGTTTAGCGGTGGGCATAGGCTTCTGGAAGATATACTTCAAAGGATCCATCCTTGATATGAGATATGTAGTGTAGACACAGAAGTAATGTCTCAGCTTCTGGGCTACCCAAGTCAAAGCACAATAGGTGCGCTCCAATAGAGAATACCGGGCCTCGTACGGAGTGAATTTCTTGCTGAGATAGTAAATGGCCTGTTCCTTTCTCCCTGTTTCGTCATGCTGTCCCAAGACGCAACCGAAGGCACCATCTAGTACTGCGATGTAGAGTAGTAGGTGTCTACCTGGCTCGGGCGGGACCAAGACTGGTGGTGTTAATAGGTATTGCTTGATTTTGTCGAAAGCTTTTTGGCAGTCATCAGTCCATTTGGTGGCGGCATCCTTCTTTAACATCTTAAAGATTGGCTCACAGATAACTGTAGACTGTGCTATGAACCGGCTGATGTAGTTAAGCCTTCCCAAGAAACTCATCACATCCTTCTTGTTCTTTGGCGGTGGCAATTCTTGAATAGCTTTGACTTTTGATGGATCCAGTTCTATTCCCCGGAGTCACAATAAACCTAAGTAATTTTCCAGCAGGAACCCCAAATGCTCACTTCGCGGGATTCAGTTTCAGGTTGTACCTTCACAATCTATTGAAAAACTTCCTCAAATCTTCCATGTGATTAGTGGCCTTCTTGGACTTGATGATAACGTCATCTACGTACACCTCAATCTCCTTGTGTATCATATCATGGAAAATGGTAGTCATGGCCCTCTAGGTGGCCCTGCATTCTTAAGGCCAAACGACATCATCTTGTAGAAGTACATTCCCCACGGTGTAATGAAAGCCGTTTTCTCAGCATATTCTTCATCCATCCAGATCTGATGATAACCAGCGAAACAATCCACAAATGATTGCAAATCATGCTTGGCGCAATTGTCAATCAGGATGTGTATGTTTGGTAATGGGAAGTCGTCTTTCGGACTGGCCCGGTTGAGATCCCGGTAGTCGACATAGACTCTGACCTTCCCGTCCTTCTTTGGTACTGGCACAATGTTGGCTAGCCATTTCGGGTATTCTACTACCCTGAGAACCTTGGCTTTGACCTGCTTGGTGACTTCTTCCTTAATTTTCAAACTCATATCAGGCTTGAACTTTCTGAGCTTTTGCTTTACCGGCGGACCTGTTGGATCGGTTGGCAGTTTGTGAGCCATAATAGATGTACTCAGACCAGTCATGTCATTGTACGACCAGGCGCATATGTCCTGATATTCCTTTAGAGATTCTGTGTATTCCTTCTTTTCTGATGGCGATAAGTGGACACTGATTCGTGTTTCTTTGACGTTTTCTGCATCTCCCAGGTTAACAATCTCAGTCTCGTCCAGGTTGGACTTCGGTCTGTTTTCAAAATTCTCAACTTATTTAACAATCTCCTCCGGTATGTCATCTTCCTCTGAATCTATGTTTGTTGCGTTGTCTCATTGAATGTCACAGTCATTGTTTCATCAAGATAAGTAATAGTAATGTTGTATAAGTAAAGTAATGAGAGAAAATAATAAGAGTGTTGATTTATAAGAAAAATTGAAATGCTTTGATAAATTCCATAACTGTTTTGAACATTAAAGATCTTATTGCGGAAATCAAAAATGCGAAAGGAAAAATTAACTAGTAAAAATAAAAGATAGTGCATGATGCTTGTTCAGCCTTGCTAGCCCGAGGCTTGCCGGGCTCTGGTGGTTCTGATGGTCCAGTTGTTGAGGTATGCTCCTCTACTTACGGCTCGTACGGAAGGACCTTCCTCCCCCTCCTCCTCGAACACAACACAACAATCCATGTCATCGTCTTCTAAGAACTTCACTGCAGCAAGTGCCTCCTCCTCGTCTGTCCCATAAACAATGTCGGCCTGTTGGAAAGTCTGCTCCAAAGGCGGTATAGGTTGTTCCAGTGGGTAGTAAGGACCACTCCATGGTGGCGACCAGTTGTTGAACTCTTCCCAAGTGTATTCGTATCCCAAGCCGAAAGTGGTGCCATGCTTCTTGAGTGTTATGGGTTTAGCTATTCCTTGGAGGTTTTTGCCGAGTCCTTTGCCAGGCTCGTACCCACTCCAATTCAATATACTCTCGATCTTATTATCCCACCACTTTTCTTTGTCGACAGCATTGACCCGCTCAATGTGGTGGTAGGTCTCTCCGCCTAGCTTTCTTCTCCCTCCGATTGCTGGAATGGTCTGGCGATTGTATATAGGATTGCTATCGTCGCCGTGAATGATCAGCTCCTTGTGATTCCACTCAAACTTTACCGCCTAATGTAGTGTTGATGCTACGGCCCCAGAAGCATGAATCCATGGTCGTCCCAACAGCAGATTGTAAGATGCCGGCACGTCTATCACTTGAAAATCAACATCGAACCAAGTAGGCCCCATTTGCAATCCCAGACTAATCTCCCCAATGGTGGACCTTTGGGAGCCGTCGAAAGCTTTCACATTAATGGCTCCGTCCTTTATCTCGTGCAGTCCCTTACCCAATATCCTGAGTGTTACCAGCAGACAAATGTTGAGGCTGGACCCTCCATCGATCAGGATTCTGGTGATAAAATAGTCTTCGTATTGCACGGTGATGTGCAATGCCTTGTTGTGACCCAATCCTTCAGGTGGAAGCTCATCTTCATGAAAAGTGATCTTGTGACTATCCAATACCTGTCCTACCATGTTAGCCATTTCTCCGCCGGTGATGTTGCTTGGCACATATGCTTCACTCAGCACCCTCAATAGGGCATTCTTGTGTGCCTCAGAATTTTGTAGCAAAGCAAGGATGGAAATTTGTGCCGGTGTTTTGTTCAGCTGGTCGATGACCGAGTATTCCTTGGCCTGTATCTTTCTACAGAGACCATCCGGCCCGGTCTCGATGATGGGCGTCTGGTTAGAGGCCTGCTTGCTCGACTCAGCCAGATGTTCCGGGGTATAAACTCGTTCTCGTCATACCCTGTGCCGCAATAGCCTCTCCGAACCTAACCTTGCCTTTCCTTCTTGCTTCGGCTGTATAGTCCCATGGGATAGCCTTTGTATGGAATGGCGTCATGGTCGACATCGCCACTGGGATCGGCGTGGCTATCTTTACTCCGAACAGAGCATGTACCTTGGGCGGTAAAACTGCAACTTCGAATGTTGTAGGTGCATTCGCTGGAGACACGAATTCGACCTCTATTGGCGTTGGTGTCTTTGTAGAGGACGTTGCTTCAAACTCAAGTGGCACGGACATATTTACCTCGGCGTCCCCAGAGGGCTGAATCTGGACCACGATCAGATTAAGAGTGACTATTGGTTTCTTTGGGTCGTCACCTTCTGTGATCAAACCGATCGATCCCTCGGGATCCCAATCATCCTCTATTTCGATCATGTGAATGCCTCCACCCTGGTGGTCCGACAGAGGATTATTGCAGACATTTGGAGCAGGTTCCTTTGCCACAATAATCTTGTTATCAATTAAAGTTTGGATCTTGTCTTTTAGAGAACGACATTCGTCAATGGTGTGTCCTTTCATACCGGAATGGTATGCACAGGATTTGTTTGGATTAACCCACTGATAAGGGTTCTCAAGAGTTGCAGCAGGGATAGGGGTGACATAACCAGCAGCTTTGAGTCTTTCATACAACTGGTCAATAGGTTCAGCAATAGCTGTATATTGTTTCGGAGGCCTTCGGTCAAAGTTTAGTCGAGGTCTAGGGAAGTTTTGGTGTGCAGGAGGGGATTGATAGTGGGAGGGTTGGGCATTGTAGGCTTGGTAAAACGTGTGCGGGTTGGGGATATCTGGGTGAAGTAGGCTGATATGTGGGAGGTGGAGGTGATTGATAAGTGGGTGGTGGAGTTTGGTAAGAGGGTGAGGGTGCTTGGTAGTTTGGAGTAGGCTGATATGTGAGCGGAGGCATTGGGTAGGTTTGGTATTTGACGGGAGATTTGGTTCTCTGTGCCACCATTACGGCTCCTACGTCCCTTTTCTTGGACACATTTCCTAACTGTAAGGCCTTATTTGTAGCTTGCAAGGCCTCGATGTTCGTAACCATACCGCTTTTGATGCCCTCTTCGATCCTTTCTCCCAGCTTGATAATGTCAGAAAACATGTGGCCCTCGATCATCATCAGCCTTTCATAATACTGTGGGTCTTGAGCCCGGACAAAGAATTTGTTCATTTGTTCTTTCTCTAAGGCAGGTCTAACCTTAGCAGCTTCGGACCTCTAGCGAGTAGCATACTCGCGAAATGTTTCTGTGGGCTTCTTCTTTAGATTTTGAATATAGAACACATCCGGTGCATTCTCCGTGTTGAACCTGAACCTGTCCATAAAGTCGGACGCTATGCTTGTCACAGTATGTTCTCAAATGGACCCTTGGATCCCCTGTACCATCAAACATCTCGAACTTAGGAGGTTTGTACCCCCCGAGCAGTTCGACATCGGGTTGTATGCAAAGATCTTCGTAGTTCATCCCTTCAATTCCCTTACTTCCTTCAACGCCTTGAATTCGGCTAGTAAATTTCTTAAGTTCTTCGGCCAGGTTTTTGATGAGCAAGTCTTTATCATCAGACTCGGGTGTGCTTGAGATGGGATGGGTGGAGTATGGCATAGTCTCCACGTAGATAAGGGTATTATGGTGGGTGTGGCAGTGGTCATTTGTGGAGTTCTGGAGTTCTGGGATGAGCAGCGGGGTGTTATTTGAGGTATGGCAGGTGTTGCAGTGGTGGTGAGGAGAGGGATGGTTCTGTTGCTTTGGGATGTTCTGTGGAGGTGTAGGGTTCTGAGTATTTGGGAAATTGATATCTGGAGTAGTGAGGGAAAATGACAAATTTTCCAGATTCCGAACCTGATCAAGTTCTTCTTGGAATTTCAGTAGCTTTTGTTCGGGTTGGGATGCATTTTCTTTGGAAACCTGCGTAACATGACCATGAGTGACCTCTACCCGTTCAGTTGAGTTCTCCTTTCTGGCGTTGTTCACGTCTTCCATCTTCCCTTTGTTCTTGTTTTTGACAAGACTAAGAGGAGGAGTGGGTGGAGGGCCCCCTGGATCTCGTGGAATAAGATGATGTTGCCAGAGTGCACGAACTAACCTTTGGGGAGGGGAAATAATAAACACAAAGTAAAAACAAAAAAGGTAACAAGTTAGTGAGGATTATAAAAAGCGTTGCGATATTGAAACACATAGTGCAGAATGTAAATCGTGTCCTAATTTGGGGACCTCTTTGTGCCCAAGTTAGGGCTAGCGACAAATTGATTTAGAGAACTTAGAATGCTAAATTCCTCATTTTATTGATAAAAAGTAGATGAATCCCAAATCGACACTAAATAACAGGAAATAAAAGTCGCTAGTGGCCATTGGCCTTATTACATTTCATAAAAAGAAGAAAACTCCTATCTATTTGGTCCCAGAAGGACCTTCCCCAGATTCGGCATCCTTGGCTCCATCGAACAGCTTTCCCAACTCGCGAAGTCCTAGCAATAGGTAGGCTCTGGCTAGATGTCCGCCTTCGTTTCCTTCAACATTTTGGCTGTCTTCGACCCTCTTGAGAAATTTCTTCTCCAACTCCACTATGCCTCGCTCTAAGTATCCCATTCGCTTGTTGGCACTAACAGCCATGTCATTCCATTCCTCAATCAACTTTTGATTGGCTTCTTATATTTCACGGTGCTCGCTTTCGCACTCCCGGATCCTCTTGCGCAGTTGGTTGAATTTGACCTGTGCCTCGGCTTTTTCATCTATGATCTTGTGACCTCGAACAAACCCAGGCTGGCCCAGGCCATCATGCTTATCCTCCAACCAGCCTTAATAGTAGGGAGCACAACCAGCGTGGTATCTATCCGGCTCGATGGTATCCCTCCCCATGACGATCTTGCAATGCCATATATGCTGAGCTTGGCACTTGTAAGGACTATCATCATCCTGGAAGTCAACCCGGAAGTGACTCATCTTGTCAACCCTGGGTACAACCTGCTTCCTACCCGCTTGCCTCAAAACCCGGAGAGGGACGTAAGGGTACGTTCCTCTCAGGCCGATCAATATCAGGAAAGGTGCATCTCTGGATCGGGCGATGAACTCCTCAATCGGAAACCACTCGAACATCCATTGTACCTGGTCCTCAGTCAGATTTTCGAAGAGCTCGACCCATTCTCTAGCATTCTCCGGTTGGGCGAACATATCGGGCATGTAATTCATTCGCTTCAGATGATGGAAAGCGATATGATCATCCCAGTCCCTTCGCTGAATTTCTTGTCGGTATTCACCCTTTTGGAGATGCTCCACGAGCCAAAGTTGAAGTAGCAAATTGCAGCCTTCGAAGTGTCTGGCTCCCAATTGACACCTCTCTAGGGCTCGGTATATTTCCGCAATGATCATGGGCACAATGCAAAACATGAATACAAAGACCCTTCCGTGAATATGCCCTAATGATGTGATGGCAAGCATGTCAGGATAGGTACGGTAGGATTTGCTGTGACCGTACCTCTCATACAAATAATCAAAAGGGAGGTAGGATTCTTTCAAACATGCCAGTTCTGGATTCTTCTTCAAACCCATCATTTTGAGGAAACCCCTGCCCTTGCGGTTCTCAGGCATTAACAAACCCGGAGTTTCCCATGGTATACCGGCCAATCCTCCTATTTCTTCTAGTAAGGGTGTCATTTCAATGTCCCCGAAGCGGAATACGGACCTCTCACAATCCCAGAACAAAGTAGCAGCTTCTATGATCTTGGGTTTGGATTGGATTTCCAGGAGAGAAGGTAGGTTTCCCAAATATTTCCGGACAAGAGTCTGATCACTAGAGTGAAGATCTTTCCACCAGCTTAGCAGTTTTGGGTGGATGTTGGTGACCATGCCGAATATGGGGACTTCGTGCCTCATATTTCTGCAAGACAAATAAGGTTAGGCCCTTACCCCCACCGGACTCGACTATTTAATATCAACAATTGGCACTAAAGCATTTAGTTCTCCAAAGAAATGCACAGAACGTGACGATGTCCGTTTGGGTTTTAGGGAAACCCAGTGGACTTTGGACAAGGCCATCTTAAAGAGTCATTATGCGGACAACATAACTGACTCGGCTAGGTTTGACCATGATGCATGCACAGTTAAACAGAGTAAGGTTTCTATGGGGTTTTAGACAGGTACCCTTGAGCGGACAACTCAAGGGGGAAACGCACGGAACCGTTGACTACATCGTTGATCGACTGGTTTTACCGTAAATATGCCTTTTCCGGATTTAGGGGGTGACAATATCGGAAGAGCGCAACCACTCATTATAAGCGTTGCTATGGTATTTGTTTGGCACGAGTGAAATATGATGTTGAACATAACTATGCAATAATTAAAGACATGTTGTCACGTATTTGCACGTTAAGGAAGCAGTAAATACAACAGTTTCATAATATAAAGCAGTAGTAAAGGAAAGTAGAAAAGGAAAGAAACAAAAGACAAGTCAGTTGCGCAATTGAAAAGGGAATTGAATGCTTAAAGGAATTAAACAAGTAACTGCACATAAAGAGGTATAAATTCACAATAATAGTCTAAAATGGTAAAAGCCTAAAAGTCCCCAGCAGAGTCGCCATGCTGTCGCGCCCCCTTTTTCTCGCGAAATCGGGTTTATGACATTTGGAGGGACAACTCGTTCCTTTTGGGAACTGGGTTTGCATTTGAAGAGTCGCCACCTAATGATTAAGGTGCATTAGGACAACAATAGAGATTCAACTCTGAGTTTGTTTGGATAACCAGAGATTGGGTAAGGGCTTGAAATTATCCCAAGGGGAAGGTGTTAGGCACCCCTCAGGATCCACTAGTGTGGTTCCCGGCCAGACAGTTATTGTGAATTTGGTGCAATTAACATGTAAGCAGATAAGGCTCAAACAAGAGGGGATTTCAATACACAAATTCTTGAAAGTAAACAAAGTATGCAAGAGCAATTATTAAAAGGCTGATTTTTTTGAAAAGAAGTCATAATATTTTAAAGACAAAGAAAGAAAGGGGAAGGGGGTCCTAGGTTTATTCACAATATGGATCACATCAATGCAATACCCGGTAATCACTCCTCAAAGAGGGGCTACACGTGGTATTAACGCACCGCTCATCATATCCATATCTACCCTTCCCACCCCGTTAAGGTATTAAAGCGCGGATTGGTCTCGATTACTTATTGCATGCACATGCGACGCGGTGACACATAGATTTCAGCTATTGTAATATTCCTTCAATTCTTTCAAAAAATCGA
>NW_017683185.1:0-701 GCF_001879085.1 Nicotiana attenuata
GAGCAGCTCTCAGCATCAGGGCTACCCGTGCCATAAGTTCAGGAACCCGGGTGTTCCACATCCCTCTCAGCCAGCTAGGGGTGGAGGTAGAGGTGCTAAAGGTGGAGGTAGAGGTACTAGATGTGGAGGTCAGGCCGCTAGAGGTGGAGGCCAGCCAGCAGCAGGCCATACCAGAGATGTAGTTCCGAGTCGGTGGGGCCCAGCCCCGATGTTATGCTCTTCCAGCCAGGCCTGAGGCTGAGGCTTCCGATGCAGTTATCACAGGTATGGTTCTGGTTTGTAGTAGGGAAAAAAAACATGTGCATACCATTCCGGCATGAAGGGGCATACCATTGATGAATGCCGCTCTCTGAAGGATAAAATCCAGGCATTGATTGACAACAAGATCATCGTGGCAAAGGAGCCTGCTCCGAATGTCCGCAACAACCCTCTACCAGACCACAAGGGTGGAGGTGTTCACATGATTGAGATAAAAGATGATTGGGACCTCAAAGGATCGATCGGATTGATCGCTGAAGGTGACGAGCCAAAGAAACCAACAGTCACACTTAATCCGATTGTAGTCCAGATCCAGCCTTCTGGAGACGCTGAAGTGAACATGTCCATATCACTTGATCTTGAAACACCATCTTCTGCAAAAACGCCAGGGCCGATTGAGGTCGAGTTGGGGTCCCCGAAGGCACCTACGCCATTTGAAGTTG
>NW_017683185.1:1431-8808 GCF_001879085.1 Nicotiana attenuata
AAGAAGATAGAGGCAGTCAAGAACTGGCCTCGACCCACATCAGCTACAGAGATCCGGAGTTTCTTGGGTTTGGCAGGCTATTACCGTCGGTTTGTGGAGGGGTTTTCATCTATTGCAGCTCCGATGACCAGGTTGACCCAGAAGGGTGCGCAGTTCAAGTGGTCGGACAAGTGTGAGGCGAGCTTCCAGAAGCTCAAGACAGCTTTGACTACGGCGCCGGTGTTGGTTTTGCCCACAGGTTCATGGTCGTATACAGTTTGTTGTGATGCATCTCGTATTGGACTTGGTGCGGTGTTAATGCAGGATGGCAAGGTCATTGCTTATGCCTCGCGTCAGTTGAAGATTCATGAGAAGAACTATCCAATCCATGATATGGAGTTAGCAGCCATTGTTCACACGCTGAAGATTTGGAGGCACTATTTATATGGCGTGTCATGTGAGGTGTTCACGGATCACAAGAATTTGCAATACTTGTTCAAGAAGAAGGAGCTAAACCTGAGGCAGAGAAGGTGGTTGGAGCTACTGAAAGACTATGATGTCACCATCTTATATCACCCGGGGAAGGCCAATGTGGTGGCCGATGCTTTGAGTAGAAAGTCAGCCAGTATGGGTAGTCTTGCGTATATTCCAGTCGGTGAAAGGCCGCTTGCTTTGGATATTCAGGCTTTGGCCAATCAGTTCGTGAGGTTGGATGTCTCCGAGCCCAGCCGTGTGTTAGCTTGCACAGTCGCTCGTTCTTCATTATTGGAGCGCATTCGAGATCGGCAGTATGAGGATCCCCATTTGTGTGTCCTAAAGGACACGGTGCAGCATGGTGGTGCCAAGCACGTCACAGTGGGAGATGACGGAGTTTTCAGGATGCAGGGTCGTATTTGTGTGCCTAATGTGGATGGACTTTGAGAGTTGATTCTTGAGGAGGCCCATAGTTCCCAGTACTCTATTCATCCGTGCGCCGCTAAGATGTATCAGGATCTGCGCCAGCATTATTGGTGGAGGAGGATGAAGAAGGATATTATTGCGTATGTAGCTCGGTGTTTGAATTGTCAGCAGGTGAAGTACGAGCATCAGAGACCTGGCGGTTTTTTCCAGAAGATTGAGATTCCTGAGTGGAAGTGGGAGCGTATCACTATGGACTTTGTTGTTGGACTCCCACGGATTCAGAAGAAGTTCGACGCTGTATGGGTTATTGTTGATAGGCTGACCAAGTCAGCGTATTTCATTCCTGTGGCAGTCTCCTATTCTTCCGAGAGGTTAGCTGACATCTATATCCGGGTGATTATTCGTCTTCATGGTCTGCCTGTGTCTATCATTTCGGACTGAGGTACGCAGTTTACCTCACATTTCTGGAGAGTAGTTCAGCATGAATTGGGCACACGGGTTGAATTGAGCACAGCGTTTCATCCTCAGACGGACGGGCAGTCCGAGCGGACTATTCAGATTTTGGAGGATATGCTCCGGGCTTGTGTTATTGACTTTGGAGGCTCGTGGGACCAGCTTTTGCCATTAGCAGAGTTTGCCTACAATAACAGCTACCAGTCGAGCATTCAGATGGCTCCTTACGAGGCTTAATATGGTAGGCAGTGTCGGCCGCCGGTTGGGTGGTTTGACCCGGGAGAGGCTCGATTGTTGGGTACAGATCTAGTGCAAGATTCCTTGGACAAGGTCAAGATCATTCAGGATAGGCTTCGTACAGCTCAGTCCAGGCAAAAGAGTTATGCTGACCGTAAGGTTCGTGACTTGGCATTCATGGTCGGGGAGCGGGTGTTGCTTCGGGTGTCGCCTATGAAGGGCGTGATGAGATTTGGTAAGAGGGGCAAGCTTAGCCCTAGGTTCAATGACCCGTTTGAGATTCTTGATCGAGTGGGGGAGGTGGCTTACAGACTTGCGTTGCCGCCGAGTTTATCAGCCGTGCATCCAGTATTTCATGTGTCCATGCTTCGGAAGTATCACGGCGATCCATCCCACGTGTTAGACTTCAGCACTGTCCAGTTGGACAAGGATCTATCCTATGAGGAGGAGCCGGTAGCTATCTTAGACCGGCAGCTCCGTAAGTTGAGATCGAAGAGTTTCCCTTCTGTTCGTGTTCAGTGGAGAGGTCAGCCTGCTGAGGCATCGACCTGGGAGTCCGAGTCCGATATGCGAAGCCGATATCCCCATCTTTTCTCCGACTCAGGTACATCTTTCTTATGCCCGTTCGAGGACGAACGATTGTTTTAGAGGTGGAGGATGTGACGACCCAAATGGTCATCACTTGTCATAGAAATAAATTCTATGTTCCGAGGCCATAAAACCTCCTTTTTAGCTCACCTCGATTTGCGTGCGCAGTCCGGGCGCGTATCCGGAAAGCCATTATGTGAAAATCGGTGGAAAATGATAAATTTTGCTTTTAAAATGAATTTAAGTTGATTTCGGTCAATATTTTGGGTAACCGGACCCAGACCCGTGATTTGATGGTCCCGGAGGGTCCGTAGGAAAATATGGGACTTGGGGGTATGCTCGGAATCGAATTCCGAGGTCCCAAGCCCGAGAAATGAATTTTTAAAGAAAATTGTTTTCTAGAATATATATGAGCTTTTTTTGGAAATGAAATGTAATTGAATTTGATGGTATCGGGCCCATATTTTGGTTTCGGAGCCCGGTACAGGTCTTATATGTGATTTAAATTGAGCCTGTAAAATTTGGTAAGAAACGGACTTGAAATGACGTGAATCGCACCTTATTTGAGAAATTGGAAAATTTGATGTTCTTAAGTGATTTCATGAATTTGAGGCTTAATTCGTAGTTATTGATGTTATTTTGATGATTTGATCGCACGAGCAAGTCCGTATGATGTTTTTGGACTTGCGTGCATGTTTGGTTTGGAGCCCCGAGGGCTCGGGTGAGCTTTGGATAGGCCACGGAGTGAAATTGGACTTAGGATCAAGTGCTGGTATCTGGTATTTTTGCCCAGGCCTATGATCTCGCAATTGCGAGACCAGGCTTCGCAATTGCGAAGTTCTCAGGCTTGGTAATTGCGACCCAGGCTTCGCATTTGCGAACCAAGCCTGGGCAGACCCTTTTCGCAAATGCGAGAAAATGGTGGGAATTGCGAAGCCCATCTTTCGCAAATGCGACGTTGACCGGATTGCTTCATCGTCGCAAATGCGAAATGTTCTTCGCATTTGCGAAGATAGCAGGCCATGAAAGCAATTGTGAACCCTGGTCGCAACTGCGACATCAAAGACCAGTTAATTGACACTTAGACGTAGTTTCAGCCATTTTTCATATCTTCTCAAAACACAAACTCTCTTGGGCGATTTTCCAAAGAAAAGTTCTTCTCCAAATCGATTGTAAGTCATTTCTAACTCATTTTCTTCAATCTTTAACATCTTTTCACATGATTTCAACTCAAAATCAAGGGTTTTCATGGGGAAAATTTGGTGTTTTGTGTAGAACCTAGGTTTTTCAAACATTGGGGATTTGGACCTCGATTTGAGGTCCGATTTCAAAACAAATTATATACTTGAGTTCGTGGGTGAATGGGTAATCGGGTTTTGGTTTGAACCTCGGGTTTTGACCATGTAGGCCCGAGTCGATTTTTGACTTTTTGGGAAAAACTCTAGAAAATCTATTTTTCATGCATTAGAATTGATTCATTTAGCATTTATTGATATAGTTAAGTAACTTGTGTCTAGATACGAGCGAATTGGTGGTGGAATCACGAGGTAAAGCGGTAGTTGAGGCTTGAATTGTGTTCGTAGCATCGAGGTAAGTGTTTGGCCTAACCTTAGCTTGAGGGATTAGGAGTCGTGTCATATTTGCTATGTGTTAATTGTTGAGTACGACGTATAGGCATGGTGACGAGTATCTATACGTTGGTGTCAAGCATGCCTGTGAGTCTTATACTATGATTAATTTGAGTCCGTTTTGTATAATTCATGCCTTATGTGATATTACCATTGTTGAACAAGGCTTGTGGAAGTAAATTGAGTATTTGAACATTGTAGAGCGTTGGCTCAAGTTGTGAATCGAATTGTGAAAGTATCATTGGTAATTGAGCATAGTAGAGCATCGGCTCAAGTTTTAAATTGAGTTGTGAAGTAAATGTGAAAAAGAGAAGAGGATTATGATATTGTCTCCCTTGCCGGGATATTGTTGCTTTTAATATTGTTCCCTTGCCGGGATGTTGTTTCTTTTGATATTGTTCCCATGCCGGGATCTTCATTGTGATTTATTTGTGATTTCATTTATTTCCTTGCCCTTATTGTTAGTGATCGTTGTTTGGGTGAGGAAGAGTGTTAAAGCACGAAGGGTGATGCCGTGCATTGTTTTGGTGAGGAAGAGTGTTAAAGCACGAAGGGTGATGCCGCGTATTGTTTTTGTGAGAGAGTGTTAATGCACGAAGGGTGATGTCGTGCCGCACGATGTACTATTCCAAGCCTTTATATGAGTGATTATGCACGAAGGATCATTCCGTGCCATGATTATGTGAGGTAAAAGCACGAAGGGTGATGCCGTGCCGATTATATTGGTATTTGGTGAGGACGAGAGTAAAAGCACGAAGGGTGATGCCGTGCACTTGTTTGATTTTCTGGTTATTGTTGATATTTGAGTTACGGTGTTCTTTACGGTTATTTATTGTTTCCTGTTGTTACTTGGTATCCCCACAGCATGTCTCTTTTCCCCCTTCTTACTTTTAAATTGTAAAATTTCTGCCTTTATTTTCCGCTGTATATGATTTAACTGCACAGGTTTATTTGGTAGTCTATTCCTAGCCTCGTCACTACTTCGCCGAGGTTAGGCTAGGCACTTACCAGCACATGGGGTCGGTTGTGCTGATAGTACACTCTGCACTCTTTTGTGCAGATCTCGGTGCTATAGCTTTCGGACCGCAGTGAGATTGCTGCTTCTTGTTCATCAGCAGACCCGAGGTAGTCCTGCAGGCGTCCGCAGGCCTTGGCGTCTCCTTCTATCTTTTATCCTATTTCTTTCATGTATTCGTATTCCCAGAGACAGTGTTGTGTTACTTTTTTTCAGACCTTTATTTGTAGTACTCCTAGATAGTCTGTGAAGTTGTGACACCAGTCTTGGGTAGATTTGTTTTCGATTGGAATTGGTAGTATTATTTAAACATTTCAATTCAGTCTTCCGATTATTAAATTCTGTTGTTTATTAAATATTTGTTCTTAACTGTTAATGGATAAAAAAAAATGGAAAGGAGGTAAATAGTGGAAATAATTGGCTTGCCTAGCTTTTACTAGTAGGCACCATCACGACTCCCGAGGGTGGGAAATCCGGGTCGTGATAAGTTGGTATAAGAGCTCTAGGTTACGTAGGTCTCACAATTCACGGACAAGTTTAGTGGAGTCTAAGGGATCGGTACGGAAATATCTATATTTATCCCCCAGAGGCTACAGAGTTAGGAAAAACTTCACATCTATTCCTTCCTGTCGTGCGGTTTGGTTTCTCAATGCTAATCGAATTTCTACTCTGTTCTTTCGCAGATGCCGAGAACACGCGCTTCCTCATCCACTGATCAGTAGCACGAGCCCCCAGCAGCGGCTCCCACGAGGGGTAGAGGGTGAGGCCGAGGCCGTGGTCGTGCTAGAGGCCGAGGTAGGGGCGGAGCTCAGCCCGGAGCAGCAGCACCAGTGGCGGAGCCTCAGGTTGAGTTTGACGAGGAGGTTCCGGTCCAGGCAGTTCCGGTGGGCCCACCTCAGGTCCCAGAAGGATTCATTGCTACCCCAGTACTCCAGGATGCTCTGGTCCATCTAGTGGGCCTTATGGAGAGTGTCACCCGGGCAGGCTTGCTTCCTGTAGCACCAGCCGTCTCTTATGCTGGGGGAGGAGCCCAGACTCCTGCTACCCACACTCTGGAGCAGATGCCTCCCCAGTTCCAGACTCCATCAGCTCAGCTAGTAGGAGCAGTTCGGCTGGGTGTGGTAGCCTAGACCGGTGATGGAGCAGGTATGTCTGCTGATGCCTTGTGGAGGTTGGACAGGTTTACCAAGCTCTTCACTACCACTTTCAGTGGTGCATCTTCTGAGGATCCCCAAGATTATTTAGACAACTGTCATGAGGTTCTCAGGAACATGGGGATAGTGGAGACCAATGGGGTCAACTTTGCTACTTTTCGTTTGTCTGGTTCCGCCAAGACTTGGCGGAGAGATTACTGTTTGGCTAGACCAGCTGGGTCACAAGCTTTGACTTGGGATCAGTTATCTCAGTTGTTTTTGGAGAATTTTCTTCCTATCACTCAGAGAGAGATCTATCGAAGGCAGTTTGAGCGTCTCCAGCAAGGTTCTATGACTGTTACTCAATACGTGACCAGGTTTATTGATTTTTCCCATCATGCTCTCCTTATACTTCCCACTGAGAGGGAGAGAGTGAGGAGGTTCATTGAGGGACTCATTTAGCCTATTCGACTTCAGATGGCCAAGGAAACGGGAAGTGAGATTTCTTTTCATGAGGCGGCCAATGTGGCCAGGAGAGTTGAGATGGTTCTTTCACAGGGGGGTAGTCAGGGGTCTGACAAGAGGCCTCATCATTCAGGCGGATTCAGTGGTGCCTCGTCTGGAGGCAAGGATTCTTTTGGTAGAGGCCATCCTCCTAGGCCTTTTCAGTCAGCACTTCAGGTTTCGCACGGTGCTTCAGGTGGCAGTGGTTCTCATATGCAGTATTCTGATTAGCAGTCCTACAGTGCACCACCAGCTCCTATCAGTGCACCACCACTCCAGAGTTTTCAGGGTAGTCATTCAAGTCGTCAGGGTCAGCAGTCTCAGCAGCTGAGGGCTTGTTATACTTGTGGTGATACGGGTCATATTGCTAGGTTTTGCCCTCGAGCACCGAAGCAGCTCTCAGCATCAGGGCTCCCGTGCCATTAGCTTCAGGGAACCGGGTGTCTCCACAGTCCCCGCTCAGCCAGCTAGGTGGTGGAGTAGAAGGTGACTATAAGGTGGAGGGAGAGGTACTAGATGTGGAGGTCAGGCGCTAGATGGTGAGGCTACCCCGGCAGCAAGCCCGTACCAGAGACTGTAGTTCCGAGTGGTGGGTCTCCAGCCCCGACATGTTTATGCTCTTCCAGCCAGCGCCTGAGGCTGAGCTTCCAGCGATGCATTATAACAGGTTACGGTCTGGTTGTGCTAGTAGGGATGCTTTCAGTGCTTATTCTTGATCCTGGCTTCTACATCCACTTCTCTTATGTGTCATCTTATTTGTGATCATATGCTACTGGCTGCAAGTGTCCTAGTTAATTCTTCTGAGTGTTTGCTCCTGTTTATGTGTCTTAACACCGGTGAGGTGAATTCTATCTTATGGTAAGATCGGTGTTCATCGTTTCTTGCGTAGTTTGTGATTGGGTTCTTTTGAGACCGAGTAGATTTGTTTACATCTCTCTTC
>NW_017683186.1:0-3104 GCF_001879085.1 Nicotiana attenuata
CATTGTGCGTTGGTTCAAGCCTTCGGAAGAATGTAGAATGCCGGCTATGAGTCTTCGGAGCAAGGTGAGTCTCCTTTCTAATCTTGTGAGGGGGAATTTACCCCATAGGTGAGTTAAATTGGTTATGTGCTCCTATTTGTGGGGGCTACGTACGCACGAGGTGACGAGAGTCCGTGCGTAGCTACTATTTGCTATTGTCCGGGTAGCTAGGACCCAAAAGCATGAATACTTGAATTAATTGTAAATTCTTGGATAGCTCAAATTGCTTGTGTCACATGGAATTTGTAAATGAATTTCTAAAGAGATTTAACCTTACTTGTAAAATTTTTGTTAAAAGAGGAATTGATATATATATCGATAAACACTCCCTGATAAGTTCTTACTTGATTGATTGAGCATGCTATATTTGGATTAATTGTGAACCCCTCTGAGGGTTTGAATTGCTTAAATCACATTAAATTTATAAAAGGATTTCTAAAAAGACTTAAGCTTTGCTTCCTCAGATTATTTAAAGAGAGTTGGCTTTTCTTGGATAATTTCTCCATGTTGACTTATTGACTGACTGTCTATCTGTGTGTGTTTATTTTGGAACGGGCCGAACGCCTCGGCAGATTAAATAGATGCATCTATAGGCGCGCCGTCGACCCTCGGCAAGTGCACATTTACTTTCTGTTGGATCGGGCCGTCGCCTCGGTATGATTTGCGCATGATATCTTTTATATATTGATGCATGAGAAATCTTAAATGATGACATTGCCTTTCATGGCTTGAGATGAACTGATTAAATGAAGAAAAGTAAAATCTTGAAAATCCTTTGTTAATTGTTAAAAGGTGTTTACCTGTTTTACAGCTTTGTGAATTAGAATATGTTATATGAATCCATGATTTCCCACACATTTAATATATTATTATTGGACCGCTAGTGAGTGTCCAGGTTGACCATCTCGTCTCTACTTCTTCGAGGTTAGGCGGGATACTCACTGAGTACACGTTGATTACGTACTCATACTACACTTCTGTGCATTTTTGTTGCACATGTATATGTTACTTTAGATACCAGCACAGATGATTTGGGGACTTGGTGAGCCGCATTGTTCGAGACGACCCGCAGCTAGAGTAGCCCCCTTCCAGTACTTTATTTATTGATTCTCTGTCCACTGTATTTCGGACAGACATTTGTATTTTATTTTCCTTATTAGTAGTTGCTCATGCACTTGTGACACCGGGTTCTGGGATGGTTTTCTTTGAAGATGTGTATTAATAGTTAATTTCTTCATTTGAATTGAAACAGAGATTGTTTTATATATGAAAAATGGAAGTAAAACTCCTAGGTTTTCAAAGTTATAAAAAGAGAATTTAATTGGTGATTTAGTTGGCTTGCCTGACAATGGTGTCCGGCGCCATCACGACCCGTAGTGGATCTGGGTCGTGACAACATGGTATCAGAGCACTAGGTTCCCGTTGGTCTCACGAGTCATGAGCAAGTCTAGTAGAGTCTCGCGGATCGGTACGGAGACGTCTGTACTTATCCTCGGGAGGCTACAAGGCTGTTAGGAGTACTTCCCTTCTTGATTTCCTTATCGTGCGGTTCGATTCCTTTGAGGCTTATGCCTTTGATTTCTTCCTATTCAATTTTACGCGAGCGCTTGTTATAAATCGAGAATTTGAAGAATTGAAATGGCACTACAATTGTGGTGCGTGATGATTCTTCCCGGTATAGTTGATTGGACTATTATAGTCGCATTTTGGAGGGATATTCTATTCTTCCAGCTCAGTAACAGAACTTCTAAGAGCCTTGAGGCTAGGCACGGGTTGTCGTGATGCTTATGAACAATTATTCCGCAGTGTTGTTGTGATGGTAGGGTGTTTGCCCACGTGTCGGGGCAGTGAATGAATTGAAGGGAGGTTTACTCAGTGTGTAATCAAGGGATTCAGTATTTTATTCCCGGCAGGGGAAAGTCAATCGAACTAAGGATGGTCAGGTGTGGGCTGGTGGAAGTAATGAGGCTTGGTATTTGCAAGCGTGGTTGAGCTTTCTTTTATGAGAGGGTGTCGTGGTCCTGATTGAACGTACTAAGTTGTTGGTGTTATGATCTGCTACAATTCGCCTTTATAGCAGGGTATTGTGAAATAATATTGGAGGTACAACTGGTAGTTGTCGCATGGTGCGGTGGTTTAGGATCGAATCAGAATTCCTAATGTTGATGGCTCGAGAAAGATGACCTTTGGAAAGGTTTAAACTTAGTAGCAATGGTGGGTTCAAGTGCCACGAAGATAGATTTTATCAACAATTGAGCAGTGAAGTATGAGGAAGGAAATGTGAGAGGTGCCAGGCGGTGCTTAAAATTTCTAGAAGGCCAAGTATGAGGAGCAAGGTCGAGTGACCGATTAAGGAGATGAGTTCCGCCAAAGTGGGAGAGTGGCGGGTGTGCATATGGGCTTGGTAGTAGGAAGACTACGCGCCCTAAGGAGAGTTTGGATCGAATTGGGGATTTTAATGATTGGTGATTGAAGTTTGCGGGTATGATTGGAAGTATGGGCTAGTGTGCGGCAAAAGATTAATATGGCGGGAAGGAGCTGCTTGAAATGGGGGAGGGTGCAGCATAACCCTGAATTTGGAAGGATGTTGCCGCACATTTAATTGATGTCCGCGAGGAGCGAATGGACTTGTGCAGCTGGAAGGTGAGCTCGGACTCAGGATGGGCTGTTGGTGTCATAGTAAATGTACCCCGTGCAGCGACGTGGGAAGATGTTGGGAGGTGATTCCCCTAGGTGGGTTATTCCCCCGTGAGCAGATTAGCGGTCGCGTGGTTGGCGAAGCTTCTGCGAGGAATTATATTGGTTGTTCAACAAAGAGGTCGGTTGTGCGAATGTGGATGATGTCTCAGAATATGAAAGATGGGGATGTACAGGAAGACCCCGAGAGATTCTGATAATTGGTGGCGCGAGGTTAAGTCAATAAGAGGTAAAAAGGTCGGGCGAACTCAAGAATGGTGTAATGATGGCTTCAAGCCAAGTGGGAGAGTCCCACCGCTTATGATTGGGCTGTATGATTAACTACTTGCGTGATTTCTGGTTATTAGCTAATATTGATGGATTAATTC
>NW_017683186.1:5402-8806 GCF_001879085.1 Nicotiana attenuata
CGATTTCGAGTATGGAAGTTAAGAAGAAATCATATATTTGAGTTCCTAAGGTCATCGGGTAACCTTTGTCTTACGAGAAAGTTTTGGAGTTCCGGGCACGTAGGCCCGAGGGCATTTTGGTCATTTCACTAAGCGGAGTTGGGAATTGGTATAATTTGCATTGTTAACAAGTACTTGAGTGTATTCTCATTAGTTTGCCGTTAATTGGCTAGTTTTGGAGCAATATGCGTTGGTTCAAGCCTTCGGAAGAATGTAGAATGCCGGTTATGAGTCTTCGGAGCGAGGTGAGTCTCCTTTCTAATCTTGTGAGGGGGAATTTACCCCATAGGTGAGTTAAATTGGTTATGTGCTCCTATTTGTGGGGGCTACGTACGCACGAGGTGACGAGAGTCCGTGCGTAGCTGCTATTTGCTATTGTCCGGGTAGCTAGGACCCAAAAGCATGAACACTTGAATTAATTGTAAATTCTTGGATAGCTCAAATTGCTTGTGTCACATGGAATTTGTAAATGAATTTCTGAAGAGATTTAACCTTACTTGTAAAATTTTGTTAAAAGAGGAATTGATATATATATATCGATAAACACTCCCTGATAAGTTCTTACTTGATTGATTGAGCATGCTATATTTGGATTAATGGTGAACCCCTTTGAGGGTTTGAATTGCTTAAATCACATTAAATTTATAAAAGGATTTCTAAAGAGACTTAAGCTTCGCTTCCTCAGATTATTTAAAGAGAGTTGGCTTTTCTTGGATAATTGCTCCATGTTGACTTATTGACTGACTGTCTATCTGTGTGTGTTTATTTTGGAACGGGCCGAACGCCTCGGCAGATTAAATAGATGCATCTATAGGCGCACCGTCGACCCTCGGCAAGTGCACATTTACTTTCTGTTGGATCGGGCCGTCGCCTCGGTATGATTTGCGCATGATATCTGTTATATATTGATGCATGAGAAATCTTAAATGATGACATTGCCTTTCATGGCTTGAGATGAACTGATTAAATGAAGAAAAGTAAAATCTTGAAAATCCTTTGTTAATTGTTAAAAGGTGTTTACCTATTTTACAGCTTTGTGAATTAGAATATGTTATGAATCCATGATTTCCCCACAATTTTAATATATTATTATTGGACCGCTAGTGAGTGTCAAGGTTGACCATCTCGTCTCTACCTCTTCGAGGTTAGGCGGGATACTCACTGAGTACACGTTGATTACGTACTCATACTACACTTCTGTGCATTTTTGTTGCACATGTATATGTTACTTTAGATAGCAGCACGGATGATTTGGGGACTTGGTGAGCCGCATTGTTCGAGACGACCCGCAGCTAGAGTAGTCCCCTTCCAGTACTTTATTTATTGATTCTCTGTCCACTGTATTTCGGACAGACATTTGTATTTTATTTTCCTTATCAGTAGTTGCTCATGTACTTGTGACCCCGGGTTCTGGGATGGTTTTCTTTGAAGATGTGTATTAATAGTTAATTTCTTCATTTGAATTGAAACAGAGATTGTTTTATATATGAAAAATGGAAGTAAAACTCCTAGGTTTTCAAAGTTATAAAAAGAGAATTTAATTGGTGATTTAGTTGGCTTGCCTGACAATGGTGTCCGGCGCCATCATGACCCGTAGTGGATCTGGGTCGTGACAACATGGTATCAGAGCACTAGGTTCCCGTCGGTCTAACGAGTCATGAGCAAGTCTAGTAGAGTCTCGCGGATCGGTACGGAGACGTCTGTTCTTATCCTCGGGAGGCTACAGGGCTGTTAGGAGTACCTCCCTTCTTGATTTCTTTATTGTGCGGTTTGATTCCTTTGAGGCTTATACCTTTGATTTCTTCCTATTCAATCTTACGCGAGCGCTTGTTATAAATCGAGAATTTGAAGAATTGAAATGGCACTACAAATGTGGTGCGTGATGATTCTTCCCTGTGTAGTTGATTGGACTATTATAGTCGCATTTTGGAGGGATATTCTATTATTCCAGCTCAGTAACAGAACTTCTAAGAGCCTTGAGGCTAGGCACGGGTTGCCATGATGCTTATGAACAATTATTCCGCAGTGTTGTTGTGATGGTAGGGTATTTTCCCACGTGTCGGGGCAGTGAATGAATTGAAGGGAGGTTTACTCAGTGTGTAATCAAGGGATTCAGTATTTTATTCCCGGCAGGGGAAAGTCAATCGAACTAAGGATGGTCAGGTGTGGGCTGGTGGAAGTAATGAGGCTTGGTATTTGCAAGCGTGGTTGAGCTTTCTTTTATGAGAGGGTGTCGTGGTCCTGATTGAACGTACTAAGTTGTTGGTGTTATGATCTGCTACAATTCGCCTTTATGGCAGGGTATTGTGAAATAATATTGGAGTTACAACTGTCAGTTGTCGTATGGTGCAGTGGTTTAGGATCGAATCAGAATTTCTAATGTTGATGGCTCGAGAAAGATGACCTTTGGAAAGGTTTAAACTTAGTAGCAATGGTGGGTTCAAGTGCCACGAAGATAGATTTTATTTAAGGCAACAATTGAGCAGCGAAGTATGAGGAAGGACATGTGGGAACTGTCACACCTCCCTTTTTACACACCCACCCCGAAGGATAATGTATAAGGGAGTTTTTCCATTTAAAGTGACATTATTCGAAATGGGATTATTTATTTATTTTTAGAGTCGCCACTTGGGAAAGGATTGGCTTTTGGTGTCCCAAGGCACCGATTTAATTTAAATCCCAAATCGAGGAAAAATTCGACTTCCCAATTGGAGTCTGCGAACCAGAAATTCTGAATAAGGAATTCTGTTGACCCGAGGGAAGGTGTTAGGCACCCCCGAATCCCGTGGTTCTAGCACGGTCGCTTAAATTATTATAAATGGCTAAAATCTAGTTTTATACATGTTCAACCCTATAGTGCAATTTTTAAAATTATTTACCGTTTTTAATTTATTTTTACGAAAATGAACGCCGTTTAAGAGCGTGTTTTCAGATCACGTCACATGAAATGCACCCGGATCCTCAACACCTCTTATTCAACGTTTTAGGATTTGGATTTGGGTCGCATGAAATGCACACCCGACTTTAGGAAGGTAATTTTATTAAAAGACGCGCCTAGAGCGACTAACGTATTATCAACTTTATGGGGGGCCATGGAAATTCGCTAAACGGCACGCCCAATTTCTAAAATATTTTAATATAGTATTTAATGAGGGCCCCGCAGTTTATATGTTTTGTTTGGCGAGGCTCGTCTCATTTAATTATTTTTAAGGTCAATCTAAATCGAACTAGATTCTCTATTTGCATTGTGGTCTTTAAAGGGCTTGGCAATATGAAATTCGGGTTTCCAAATTCAAGTCCGGATTCAAATAAAAGGATAAAACCTTTTAATTTAAAACCGCCACCTAACTTGAAGACCTAAATTT
>NW_017683187.1:0-8806 GCF_001879085.1 Nicotiana attenuata
TTCTTCCGCTTTTGGAGCACCGCCAATGTGGAATCTACCTGCATGTTAGTAAGACAAGAGGAAAAAATAACTGGAAAAGTTGAACTAGGGCCTAAGAATTCAACCTGAGGTATGGAGGCAACGACTTCAACTCCAACACTGGAGGTTCCTCGATTGAGGGCTTTGTTGGTGGAGTCTTCCTATTCTGAAGATCCAAATATAGCTTCCGAGGCTCGTAAGAGTAAGAGCCCATTCCATGTAAAGCATTGACACACTCCACCTGGCCTTCATCCTTATTGACATCAAGATTCAACAAAACTGCCTCTAGAGGGTCCTCCACATTGATCATTGCACTAGTATCATCAATTATCACTGCCGTGACAACATCCACAAATGAGCACACTACAGTATAGTTGGGCTGCTTCATTGACTTACACACATGAAAGACCACTTTTTCATCACCCATTCGGAAAGTGAGTTCCCCTGCTTCCACATCAACTAAGGCCTTCCCAGTTGCAAGGAAAGGTCTTCCCAAGATTATAGGCACCTCAAAATCGACCTCGTAGTCAAGAATCACAAAATTAGCTGGCAAGATAAATTTATCCACCTGGACGAGAACATCATCAATTATACCTAAGGGCCTCTTTATCGATATATCTGCCATTTGCAACCTCATGGAAGTCGGCCTCGGTTGTCCAATACCCAAAGTCTTGAAAACTGAGTAGGGCATCTTACTCGCCCCCAAATCACATAGAGCTTTAGCAAAGTCTGCACTCCCAATAGTGCAAGGAATGGTGAAAGCACCGGGATCTTCTATTTTTGGAGCCATTGAATGCACTATAGCACAAACTTGGTGGGTCATCTTGATAGTTTCACAGTCCATGGATCTTTTCTTTGTCACCAAATCTTTCATGAATTTCGCGTAACCAGGCATTTGCTCTAAAGCCTCCACCAAAGGCACATTAATGGATAAGCTCTTCATCATGTCAATGAATTTTTTAAACTGGTTCTCATTTTTTTGCTTCGCGAGCCTTTGAGGATAAGGTGGAGGTGGCCTTGGGAAAGGAGCCTTGGCTTTAGACACAACCATTTCCGGCATGTCTATTACGTGTTCCCTAGACGGGTTAACGTCATTCGAGTTTCCACCTCGGTATCTTTGATATCAATCCTCACTTCCTCATTCACATTCTCATCAATCACATTTTCAACCACCAAAGGGATCTCATCCTCTTGCAACTCAACTTTATCACTCAAAATTTCTTTTTGTTTGGAGGCATTCACATCACTGCCTCGTCCACTTCTTGTAATTACTGCCATTGCATGCCCGGTATTGTTCCTCCCCTTCGGGTTGATTACCGTATTACAAGGTAGAGCTCCCTTAGGGCGAGTATTCAAGGATTGTGAGATTTGGCCTAGCTGAACCTCCAAGTTTCTGATTGAGGTATTGTGGGATGCCAACTGAGCATCTGAGTCAGCATTCTTTTTCATCATCTGTTCAAACATCATTTCAACTCTCCCTATGTCATTGTTGGATGAACTAGGACCTAGGGATGGGAATAGGGGTGGATTGTTTGGTTTTTGATGCATTGGGGGCCTTTGAAAGCCTTGCCCCCGATTTCCTTGATTGTTATTGTTCCAACCACCCTGATTGTTGTTTCTACCCCAGTTGTTGTTGTTGTTACCCAGTTACCCTGATTGTTCTGATTGTTGTTCTGGTTGCCCCACTTTGGATTTTGGTTGTTGTTCCCCCAATTATTGTTCCCTTGTTGTTGATTTCCCCAATTGCCTTGGGATCTCCATTGTTGTTGATGGTTGGAAGAATTGCCCCTTTGGCCTTGATAGTTGTTCACGTATTGCACTTCTTCATTCTGCTCATCATAACCATCATCTTGGAACCCACCACTATCTTGGTCATAATGATCCGAACTTCCTTGGTTCTGTTGGCCTCTTTGTCTTCTTTTGTTCACTAGCATATTGACACCCTCCATAGCATTTACTTGCCGAGGAGCTTGAACCTGTTGTAATTGTGCCTTTGCTAACTGGTTCATTGTTGTTGTAAGTTTTGCTATTGCCTGTCCATGATCATGAAGCTCCTTGTGCAAGTGAATGACCGTGGGGTCACCCTGTGGCACATTTGCCTGCTTTGCCAAGCGGAAGAGGTGTCCGCCATCTCATCCAATATCTCACACGTTTGATCATATGGTGTTTTCATGAAGTTGCCCTCGGCGAGTTGGTTCACTATGCACTGGTTAGTGATGTTAATGCCGCGGTAGAAAGTCTGTTGTATCATTGCCTCAGTCATATCGTTGTTGGGACACTCCTTTACCATAGTTCGGTACCTCTCCCAAATTTCATGCAATGGTTCGTTGGGCTCCTGTTTGAAAGCTAAGATTTCATCCCTCAGAGTTGTCATGTGCCCCGGCGAGAAAAATTTTGCAAGAATTTGTCCGCCAACTCACCATGTATGGATGGAGTGGTTGGGGAGTCTCTCCAGCCAATCTAATGCTTTCCTTCGAAGAGAGAAGGGGAAAAGTTTCAACCGCAAGGCATCCTCTGACACGTTCGTTTGCTTGCTCCCCCAACATGTATCAACAAAACCCTTAAGGTGCTTGTAAGCATTTTGATCAGGAGCACCCGTGAAATATCCTCACTACTCCAACAAGGTCAGCATCACATTGGTAATTTGAAAATTGCTCGCCCGTATCTGGGGTGGGACGATTGCACTGGCATATCCTTGGTTGGGAAGCACCCGAGGGGCCACTCTTGGAGGTGGCGGGGGAGGGTCTGGAGCATTATCATTGGCATTGGCCTAGCGGCCTCTCCTTTGTCCTTGAGGTACAAGAGGCACCTCATCTTCACCGATTTCATCAACCTCCTCCCCCGGGATCACATTTCCAAGAGGGTCATTGTTGTTGTTTGCCGCCCTTGTTATACCTGAGTTGGCATCACACACAAGTTAGTATCACAGAAGGAAAGAAAAATAATACACAAGACTATTTAGATAGATAGCCAAGACCGTTAGCTCCCCGGCAACGACGCCAAAAAGTGATCGGATCCAACCCTGCACCACTATGGAGTGGTGAGAGTGTCGATGCAGCTTTTACCCGAAAAGGTCGGGATCGAATCCACAGGGAGCTAGAATTGGGAATTGGATTCCTCTCTAAACTAGCAATGCGTAATGCTCTTAATTACGCTTCCAATCATAATTTTTTGTTTTTACTTCTAATATTATACTACTGAGATGCTACATTAAACTAAGAATAATTGCTTGAAAGGTTTTCTAATAGGTACCGAGGCACTGGGGAAGTGACTTTCCCTAGGTGAATACTTGACGGGATCTAGAGTCTAAGGCAAAGTTGTTATGTTTGGGATCGCGATATAGCCAATGCACGATGCTACTCACTCTATACCTCTCGGTAGCTTGAGTGACTTTGCCCAAATTGACTTTCTCAAGACCAATTAGCTGTCGAAATTATACAAGCAATGTAGGCTCAAGTCGGGTATTACTATCTCTAGATTTAACCCTTTAATTGGGCTATCAATCTCTTGAGTACGCCCCAATTCCTTGTTGTACTGATTACCTAGACTCAAACTCTCTTTCTCAAGAAAAGCTCAAGTCAAATAGGCACGAATTAGTGTTTGCAACCACTAACCCAACATAGAAAACATAAATCAGTCCAAATATCAACCACCCATAAACATCTAAGCCTTAAAACACAAGACCCATCAAATACCCACACTAGGGTTGAGCCACAACCCTAGCTAATGGGTCTAGCTACTCATAATAATGGAAAAAACAGATAATTAGATGAAGAATAACCCATATAATATGTTTACAAGCTAATAATTAAAGATTCAATGTTAAACTAGCCACAAAATTACTCAAAATAGGTCTAAAACGGCCTTCACGTGCTCAGCTAAAAGTTAGATACCCTAAAAATCTGAAAAAGAACTATTTATACAAGGCCAAATTTTCTGGACAAAAATACCCCTGCCGAGGTACCGCGGACCGCGAAAAATGCACCGCGCTTTTTAGTAGGGGTGTGCATTTGAATCGGTTTATCGATAAATCGAATCGATTATTTGTTATCGGTTTATTGATTTCGATTTCGATTTCGAAATTTTCCTTATCGAATTATCGATTTCGATTTCGATTTTGTCCTCTTCGATTATCGGTTTATCGATAAACCGATAAGATATAATAAAAACATAAATATAACCGATAAGATATACTAAGGAATTATTTATGATATATTTGAAGGGATACGCTTATTGAGTTAACATTGTGGATTCTTTTTGTCCTAACCCATTAAGGCAGGAAAAAAGAGGCCCATTAGAATCGTACTGTGAAATTAATAAAATTGAAATTGAGATTTTTTTCCTAAATGGAAAAGGAAATTGCATGTTTTATTAGCAAGATTTTATACGACGAAAACACAGATTTGTCACTGAATATTTATGACGGATAAGTTCGTCACAATACTGTGATGGAATTGTGATGAAATTCATCAATATGGAAGAAACTGGGGTTATAACAATTTTGTTTTGTCGCTCGAAATTGTTACGTACGGATTTTTCTGTCACAAATATTTTTAATACTTTAGTTTCGTTGCATGTGCTTGTTGACACAATTTTTATGATATAAACGGTGTTCGTCTTATTTTAGCTTCTTTTTGTCCATATTAGTTAGGCTTGTTTATAGCAATATACTTTCCGTGGAATCCCGCAAATTTTCTTATTGGTGTAATCGATAACCGAATCGATAAGCCCCAAAAATTGATAAATCGAAAAAATCGAAACCTTATTGAAACGATAACGATAAGCATATGTACAAATCGATAATCGATAAGTAATTATCGATAAGGGTCAAAATCGAATCAATAAATCGAATGCACACCCCTACTTTTTAGCTTGAATTTTAGGTCTCTGAATCTGGCCACCGCGGACCGCAGAAAATGCACCGCGGCCGCGGTGGCTTTACTGTGGTCCGCACAAAATGGGTTGCGGCCGCAATGGCTTCCAACTTCTAAATTCTCAACTCTCTGAATCTTTTCACCGCGGACCGCATAAAATGGATTGCGGCCGCGGTGAGGCTACTGCGACCCGCACAAAATGCTTTGCGGCCGCAGTGCTTGAGCTTCCAAAAACTGCACCTCTCTGAATCTCCTCACTGCGGTCCGCATAAAATGGATTGCGGCCGCGGTGGATCTATTGTAGCTGTGCTTTGACTTGTTCTTGGTACTTGTACAGGTTTCACTCCTTTTTAAGCTGATTTTTGACCTCTTATCACTTTCTTGACCAAACCTGCAAACAAGTACAACATGTAAGCCTTTAGGACTATTTGTATGAATTTTTAATCAAAACTCAACTAAAAAGGAGTGTAAAATGAACAAGAATCCCTAGTTATCAACTCCCCCAAACTTAAGCTTTTGATTGTCCTCAAGCAAAAAAAATAAGTCCCACCTCCTTAAGAATACAACCAAGAAAATTCAGCTGACCTAAAGTGACCTCATCTAGCATCAATTGGGACTAACAATTGCCTCAATTCAAATGAATCATTAACAACATTCAAACCTTTAAACACCATAGTTTTAGTGCGACACAAAAGCATCAAGGATTGACTAAACTCATCAAAGAAACTCTTTTTATAACTTTGGTCATTGTGGAACCCAAACTCATACTCCTCAGCTCTCCATAAGCAAACCTCATTTTTAGGTTGTAGCACTCAGAGCGAGGATTGTGGAAAACACACTCATCTCCTCAAGGAAAGGTCACAAGTCCGGCTCTAAGTACCATAAGCTTGCCCCTTATGTGAGTCACCGCTAATGTAAGCTTCATTCAACTCAAGATCATATGGGGGTTTTGTGGACATATAGTGAAGGCTTTTGGTTTAGGGTAGGAAATATTTGGTCTAAGTAGGTTCCATCTTCCCTTAAGCACTTCATTTGCTTTATTTTGGCACACATTCTCTTGACTTTTTAAGTCATTTACTTCTTTCTTAGGGGTTAGAGAGACACACTGTCACTCTTTCTTGTTCATTTCAAACTTTTTTCTCCTTTCTAAGCTTTCCACGCCTTTCATCACTTCACTTTTACTGAATCCCTTCATTTCTTTTATATTGCTCATTCTTTTTGACTTTTTGATTTTCTTTCTTTTTTCCTTTTTGCCTTTCCTTTTCTTCGCTTTTGTACCTTTTACAACTTTGTTGCATTCCTCGTCTCCCCCCCCCAAACTTATGCTTTTGCCATATGCTAAGGAAGGATTAGGTGCCAAGAGAGGGTCTTTTCAAAACGGGTAAAGGCTTGTATCATGGTTTTTGAAGGAAAAAAGGGCTATGGCTCAAAGGGGTTGACTAGGGACATTATCATCGGTAGGCTATGGATGTTTTGAAGATATCATTCGGATCAAGGAGAGCCTATAATCACTTCTCAAGTCAACTACACTTAGGATTTTGCCTAGACAAACATTCAGGGCAAGTTCTAGACTCAATGGCACGGGACTTGGACTTGCAATTCAAATTCTCACCATACAAGCTATAGGACTGCTAAAGAGATAGAGTCGAGGGCCCACAACGACCTTAGCTAGGATTTGAGCAACATACATGGTCCCGAAAAATCACTTGATGATTGTCGGCCAACACATGAGTCTCAAGGTCACAACTATCACCATCCTATACACACCAATTTGTTTTTGACCAAAGGATCAAAGGCAAATGTGTTAGGCCCAAGTGAAGCTTTGCCTGAGGCACTATTACTCACTAGATACTATTTACACAAAAACAATAAAAAAACAGACTCAAACCCTTAAGAAGGTTGTCACGCCATCCATCATCGGGAAGAGCCACCCGGTTCACACAAATTCCACCTTTGGAAAGAACCGTGTCATTAAGAATACCAAAGGCTTATTTGAACGCAAAACTCAAAACAAGAAGCTACCAAAATGAAATAAGAAGCTATGAATGAAAAATGCGAAAAGTAAAATGAATACGTACAAGAGGGGATTTAGACGAATATACATATGAGGGAGTGAATATATACATCAGAAAGTAACTTTATATACAGACCAAAGTTGCAAAATACGAAAAGTGAAATAAACTGGTAAAATTATGTGCATACCAAAAGTGAAAATCAAAGCATAATAAAAGGAAAGTAGTATCATATTTACAACACCATGTCATCAAAATAGGACTACCCCCTCAAATGAAAGCTAGCATTGTCCTCAATGCTAACTAACCAAAAATAGCTCAAACAAAAAAGATACAGAGTAAAGAAAACTCCCTATTGGCCCTCCGTCTGCATAGGATCATGAGCCTGGGTCCCTGGGTCCTCTGACTGCTCGGGAACCTGTGACTGGAGCCTTGTAACCTGTGTCTGCACTTGGACCTGGGCCTGTACTGGAACCTGGGGCTGGCTAGAGGAACCTTCCTGAGGCTCCGCCAACTCAATCGCTGCATCATCAGTATGGGGAATCACCCTTCTCCTCTTTGGTGCCCTCTGTAAATCCTGCTCCTGCTAAGGCTGGACAGCTGGGGTCAGGTCATGCAATAGCAGCTCCAAGGGCAAGTGATCCGCAACCTTCATTTTCTCCGCTTCGACCCTCAACTCTTTCACAGACTCCTTTGATGCTCTAGTCTTTCTCAGCTTCTTTGTTTCCTTTTGCCAGCTCCTTCAATGCTTTTCCATGAGAATCTACAGCCGTTAATATCCATTACTGGTTCTCTAGGAGCTTCTTCTGGTTATCCAGAAGCTCCTTGAGAGTATCCTCCACTGACTGTGGAACCTGTCGTTGAGGGTGTACAGACTGGGCTGCCACCGAGGTAGAAAGCACAAATAGCTTAGAAGTAGCTGCCTGTATCTAGTTGTTGATACTGGCAAGGGTCTGGCTCAAACGGTGGGCAGTCAATGGGTAGGCTGAAGATGAGGGGATATCTGGGGCAGTGGTAGTAGAGGGTCCTGGGGCAGTATATGGGGTAGCAGAGGGGGGCTGAGAAGAAGCTACTACTACTACTGGTTCTTCAGACTGGCCAGTAGAAGCAGTGGATTTGCCTTTAGGATCTTTGCCTTTGGGGTTGTCATCACTCTGCAGGCTGTACCAGGAAAAAGGTGCCTTTGGCTTCACCTTCACATTAAAATTCCTCTTCTCCACCTCGAAGTCATCAAGGTACATAGTCAGGAAATGTGGGAAAGGATATGATCTATCACCTTTATTGACCACCCGTGTGATCACCCTAGACATCACATTCCCGACATTGATCGGGTACCCCGCCATGATAGAAGCCACCAAGATTGCCCGAGAGATAGGCAGAGAATTCTCATGAGTAGTGGGATCCAACCTGCTTCATACGAACGTCTCCCAACCCTTTGCTTCGAAGTTTAGAGTCCTCCTCAAAATTTGGACTCCTGCTGTCAACCATGCTGGGGTGGTACCCGGGATTGCCAGGTATTCTGCCAACCACGGATGGGCTGCCTCGCCCAATGCTACCTTCTCTAAATATAGTGATTCATCTTCCTCCATAAAGCCCAGGTAGTCATTGATTGTCTGCCCATCAAACTTTACTGTCAAGTTCCGCACCTTAATCACTTTAGTGCCCTTTTTGATGTGGGCAACATTAGTGTAGAACTCCTTAACTAAGTGCTCATTTGCATCCTCAACGTTGCCTGTGAAATAATCCCAGCCCACTCTCTCTCTGAATTGCCTCCTCGCATTAGGGTTATGAGGCAAAAGGTCCCTATCAATGAATGTCCGTTCAAGTATCAACTTCCTCTCGGGCCACCATTCTCTGAACTTGTGGTATGTCAATAATCTAACAAACCTATCTTGCCAAGCC
>NW_017683188.1:0-3904 GCF_001879085.1 Nicotiana attenuata
ACTCACCTTAGTCGAATCTACGTCGACTGTTGGCGGCGATGGCCTTAGCCATAATATAATTGATGGCCTTAGCCATGTGGGCGACTTCGACTGTCGTCGGGTCGTTTACTCACCTTAGTCGAATTTACGTCGACTGTTGGCGGCGATGGCCTTAGCCATAATATAATTGATGGCCTTAGCCATGCGGGCGACTTCGACTGTCGTCGAGTCGTTTACTCACCTTAGTCGAATCTACGTCGACTGTTGGCGGCGATGGCCTTAGCTTTTCATTCATTGGAGACGTAAATGGCCGTAGCCTTTCATACATTGGAGACGTAAATGGCCGTAGCCTTTCATACATTGGAGGTGTAAATGGTCGTAGCCTTTCATACATTGGAGATCAAGCTAGTCCAGTCCCTTTATCATGTCGGCCTGGAGGTCGTAGGGAGAGGTTGATATGATAAACTTGTTTCTCAAATATCTCCAGGTGTCCCCTCTGTCGCCTCGTTAAAAACCTCCCCGAGAAAATCCAATTGGGACAAAACAAGGGTAAGGGAAAAAGAGTACGACTCGGGAGACGCCTTTCAGAAGTGGAAATACTTGAGGTGAGTAACGTTCCAGTTGTTTTGGAGCGTTTTCCCTTCCATTGTTTCCAACTGGAATGCGCCTTTGCTGGCTGCTGCTACGATTTTGTATGGTCCTTCCCAGTTGGTGCCCAGCTTCCCTTCACTCGGGTCTTTGGATGCCAATGTCTTGGCTTTAAGGACATAGTCTCCCACTTTGAGTGGTCTTATTTTGGCCCTCTTGTTGTAGTATCTTTCGACTTGTTGCTTTTGGGCTACCAGTCTGATATGGGCCATTTCTCTTCTTTCCTCAGCCTCGTCGAGGTCTTGGAGCCTGTTTGTGTCATTTTCTGTTCCACTGGTGTGCGAATATCTTAGGCTTGGTTCGCCGACTTCGACGGGTATGACCGCATCGGTTCCGTAGACTAGCGAGTACGGTGTTTCCCCCGTGCTGGATTTGGGTGTGGTCCTGTGTGCCCATAACACTTCGGGTAGCAGCTCGGGCCATAGCCAAAGCGTCCTCGAGTTTCTTCTTTAGTATGTTTAATATTGTTTTGTTGGAGGATTCCGCTTGGCCGTTGGCGGCAGGGTGATATGGCGTGGAAAGTATCCTCTTGATGCGCCATTTCTCGAGGAATTTGGTCGTTTTTTGGCCGATGAACTGTCGTCCGTTGTCACAACTGATTTCTTTGGGGATGCCGAAGCGGCATATAATATTTTTCCAAATGAAGGCGATCACTTCCTGTTCGCGTATTTGGGCGTACGCTCCTGCTTCCACCCACTTAGAAAAATAGTCAGTTAAAACTAATAGAAATCGTACCTTCCCTCGCCCTGCTGGTAGGGGACCGACTATGTCCATTCCCCATTTGATGAAGGGCCATGGGGAAGTGACAGAGTGGAGTGGTTCTCCTGGTTGGTGTATCATGGGGGCATACTTTTGGCATTGTTCGCATCGGCGGACATATTCCGCTGCGACTTTCTTCATGGTGGGCCAATAATAGCCGGCCCGTATCAGGCAGCGCACGAGGGCGCGGTTGCCTGTATGGGCACCGCAATGTCCTTCATGTACCTCTTCGAGCACTGGTCGCGTCTGTTGCGGCCCTAGACACTTGGCTAGGGGTCCGCCAAACGTCCTTTTATAGAGCTCGCGGTTTATTAGGCAATAACGGGCGGCCTGTACGCGGAGCTTCTTGGCTTCTTTTTTGTCGAGTGGGAGTGTTCCATCCTGCAGGTAGGATACAAATTGGTTGCGCCAGTCCCAAGTCAAATTTAAAGAGAGTACCTCAGTGTGATCTATGGCTGAATGGAGGAGGGTGACCACGCTTTCTTTGTTGAAGTTTTTAGTGGCTGCGGCTAATTTTGCTAAGCCATCTGCCTCTACGTTCTGTGCTCTCGGAACTTGTTCGAAGCGGCACTCGTCGAACTTGGTCATTAGCCTGTGGACTTCTGACTGGTATTTTTGCAACCTCTGCTCCTTGATTTGGTAAGTCCCAGTGACCTGGTTCACCACGAGCTGAGAGTCGCAATATAGAACGAGTCGTCGAGCTCCATACTTGATGGCTAGTTTCAAACCTGCAATAACAGCCTCGTACTCGGCTTCGTTGTTAGTCATCTCGGGGCATCGTATGGACTGGCGAATTGTTTCGCCCGTGGGGACCTCGAGAACGAGTCCCAATCCCGATCCCGAGGCGTTAGCGGCGCGGGGGCAGGGCGTGCCTCTAATTCTGCTTCTGGTAAGATCTCTGCGCTGAAGTCAGCCACGAAGTCGGCAAGTACTTGCGACTTGATGGCGCTCCTTGGGTGATATGAGATATCGTGCTCACTGAGCTCATGGCCCATCGGGCGAGTCTGCCTGATAACTCAGGTTTGTGTAGGATACTTCTCAAGGGGAAGGTCATCACTACCTTTATGGGGTGGCATTGGAAATAGGGTCGGAGCTTCCGTGAAGCTACGACCAATGCCAAAGCTAATTTTTCAAGATGTGGATACCGTGTTTCGGCGTCCACTAAGGTTTTGCTAATATAGTAAATAGGAGATTGTGTACCTTCACTTTCGCGGACTAGGACTGCGCTGACGGCAACCTCGGACACGGCCAAATACACCGGCAGTGGTTCACCTGGGTCTGCTTTGGCTAGCAGTGGCGGTGAAGACAGGTACGCCTTTAATTTCTTTAGGGCCTCGATGCATTCCTCGTTCCATTGTAACCCATTGTCCTTTCGTAGCACACTGAAAAACTTGTGGCATCTGTCGGAGGACCGTGAGATGAACCTAGACAAGGCGGCTATTCGCCCGGTCAGTTTTTGCACCTGCTTTTTGCTGTTCAGTATCTCTGGTATTGCGTCTATCGCCTTGATTTGATCTGGATTGACTTCGATACCTCGTTGTGATACGAGAAACCCTAAGAATTTTCCTGATGCCACGCCGAAGGCGCATTTCTCGGGGTTCAGTTTCATCCCGTATTTTCTCAATATTTCGAAGGCTTCTTTCAGATGGTCGAGGTGGTCCTCTTTTCTTGTCGACTTTACCAGCATGTCGTCGATATAGACTTCCATAGTCTTACCGAGCTGCTCTTTGAACATTTTGGTTACTAGTCTCTGGTATGTAGCCCCCGCATTTTTTAGCCCGAAGGGCATTACTTTGTAGCAGTAAGTCCCTTGGTGGGTGATGAAAGTTGTCTTCTCTTGGTCCTCCTCGGCCATCATAATTTGATTGTAGCCGGAGTAGGCGTCTAGGAAGCTCAGTAGTTCATGTCCTGCAGTGGCGTCGATCAGTTGGTCGATGTGGGGTAGTGGGAATGAATCTTTTGGGCATGCCTTGTTCAGATCGGTGAAATCTACGCACATTCTCCACTTCCCGTTCTTCTTTTTTACCATGACAACGTTGGCGACCCACTCGGGGTACTTTGATTCCCTGATGGAGCCGTTGGCCAGTAGCTCGTCTACTTCTTTACCGACCGCTTCATTGATAGCGGCGTTGAATTTTCTCCTCATCTGTCGCACGGGCGGATGTAATGGATCGACATTCAGCTTGTGGGTGGCGATGTCTCGCGGGATTCCCGGCATATCTGAATGGGAAAAGGCGAACAAATCTGCATGGTTAGTTAAGAATTCACAATACTTACTTGGGTTGGCGAGACTTTGCCCGATATAGGCTTTCTTCGTAGGATCGATTTTGTCCAATTGGACTGGGTCGAGGTCTTCGACCGTTGTTTTACAGGCTTCCACGATGTCGGGGTCTTTGATCACGTCCGTTATCGGGTTGACCTTAGTTCCCGACACGGCTAATTGCTATGCCTCCGCGCTCGCCCCCTTTATCTGTTGGGTGTGGGCGCAGTCTTGGGCTATTTTGTAGCATTCTTGTGC
>NW_017683188.1:6314-8805 GCF_001879085.1 Nicotiana attenuata
AATATTGTTGTAGATCTAGTGTTGCAAAGATGATAATGTATGTTCATAAGATATTTTCGTCAGAAGTAGAGATATAGAGAGAGAAAGACAGAAAAGGAGAGAGTTGTATTAGATCAGCTGCCTCCTTTACAATGTGGAGGTCCCCTTTATATAATAGGAGACCTTCCTCGAACGAATCAAAAAGTTACAGAGATAGGTAACGTCTCCCTAGTGTAGACGCTGAGTTCTAAACGACGTCGCTTTGGTCCTCACGGCCGAGTCGTACCCGCTACGTTTAGTCGGCGTACACTCATTGGGCGTACCTACTGGCGTAGAGATACTAAGGGTCAAATTTGATCCTATACAGTATCAATGAATGCAATTTTGATGGAAAGTTGTATCAACTCTATTCGTTTGCACACAATAATTGTATCAATGAATACAATTTTGATAGAAAAGCTGTATTATCTGTATTCATTCGCACATAATGGTCGTATTAATGAATACAGTTTTAATAGAAAAGTTGTACCAACTGTATTTACAAAGTTGTATCAACTGTATTTACATTCAAAAAGAAAAATACACTCAAATCCAGCCAGATCTGTGCCGGCCAGATTTGAGAAATATAATTAAAAAAGGGATGTAACGACCCGGCCGGTCGTTTCATGAGTTACCGCTCCGTTTTCCCCATTTCTGCTTCTTATTGCTTTGTTTATCGGTTCTATGTATGATCGGGTTGGTTGGCTCGGGTTCGGAAATGTTTTGGTAAGGTCTGAGACACTTAGTCTCTTTTGAGAAAGCTTAAGTTGGAAAAGTCAACCGGATGTTGACTTATGTATTAGAGGGCTCGGATGTGAGTTCCGATGGTTCGGATAGCTTCGGGAGGTGATTTGAGACTTATAAACGTGATCGGAATGTGTTTTGGAGGTCCGTAGTAGATTTAGGCTTGAATTGGCGAAAGTGGAAATTTGGCGTTTTTCGGTTGATAAGTGAGATTTTGAAATAGGGGTCGGAATGGAATTCCGGGAGCTGCAGTAGGATCGTTATGTCATTTGGGATGTGTGTGCAAAATTTCAGGTCATTCGGACGTGGTTTGGTAGACTTTTTGATCAAAAGCGTAATTCGGAAGATTTTGAGAACCTTAGGTTTGAATCCGATGAGTATTGGTTGATTTGATGTTGTTTGAGGTGTTTTGAAGATTGGTATAAGTTTGGATGGTAGTATAAGACTTGTTGGTGCCTTTGGTTGAGGTCCCGGGGCCTCGGGGTGATTTCGGATGGTTGACGGAAGGTTTGGAGTTGAGTTTGATAGCTGAAGTATTTTTGCTGCTGTCATAACCGCACCTGCGGTTAGGAGGCCGCAGGTGCGATGCCCACAGAAGCGGAAGGCAGCCGCAGATGCGGCCAAGTAGGCGAGCAGCTGGAACCGCAGAAGCGGTGAAGAGGGCGCACCTGCGGTAGCGCAGGTGTGAGATTTTAATCGCAGATGCGGTATTGGTCATTTAAGTGAAAACCGCAGATGCGGTGGTCTTGGCCGCAGAAGCGGGACCGCAGGTGCGAAAAGCCTGGGTCAGAAGGTATATAATTTTTCCTTCGCGATTTTCAGAGGTTTCAAAACGCGATTTCTGGAGTTTTTGGGCGATTTTGAAGAGAGAATTCAAGGAGACTTCATTGAAGTAAGGTTTTGGATCATAAAAACTCATTTTTATGGTATTAATTCACGGATTAGAGCTATAATTATGGAAATTAAGGGTTAAATTTGGAGGAAACTAGGGCTTGGAAACTTAGGCCTTTGATTAAGGATTTGAAGGACCATTTGTGATCGGATTTCAGAACTTTTGATATGTGTGAACTCATGGGGAGATAAGGAGTCTAATGATATAAAATTTATCGAATTTCGAGACGTGGGCCCGGGGTCGGGTTTGGTTAATTTCGGGATTCGCGTCGTTTTTCGATTGTTTTCGAGTGGGCTTTGTCCCCTTAGAATATTTTGATGGTTATGTCCTGATTTTGCCTAGATTTGGAGCATCCGGAGGTCGATTCGAGGGGCAAAGGCATCGCGAGCTAGAGTTTGGGCCGGATTAAGGTGAGTAATGATTGTAAATATTGTCCTGAGGGTATGAAACCCCGGATTTCACATCGTTGTGCAATATTGAGGTGGCGCACACGCTAGATGACGATCGTGGGGCCGTGCACGTTGGGGATTGTGACTTAGTCCATCCCGAATGACTGTTCTACCGCGTATTTGATTGAAAACTGTTTGCTATCATCATGTTTTGGGCTGAATGCCATATTTGGGCCTAGTGCCAACTATTTGGACCCTTAGGGGATTTTTACTGCCATTCCCTCACTGTATTGACTTTATACTTGTACTCAGTCATGTTATATTCTACTGTTTTCATAACTCAGCCATGTTTACTCTGTTTTAACACTTCAAATAATATTTTAAATCATTTTTTGGGCTGAGCATCATGTTTTATTGTTTGTCCCGACGTGGCGTTATGTAGATTCTG
>NW_017683189.1:0-7110 GCF_001879085.1 Nicotiana attenuata
GTTCAAGCAAAGGATCTTAAGTTGAGGCAGCGTAGATGGTTAGAGCTACTTAAGGATTATGACATTACTATTCTGTATCACCCGGGGAAGGCCAATGTAGTGGCCGATGCTTTGAGCCGAAAGTCGGTGAGTATGGGGAGTTTGGCATACATTCCAGTTGAGGAGAGGCCATTTGCAGTTGATGTTCAGGCCTTGGCCAACCGATTTGTGAGACTAGATATTTCAGAGCCCAGTCGAGTGTTGGCTTGTGTGGTTTCTCGGTCTTCCTTGTATGAGCGCATCAAGGAGTGTCAGTATGAGGATCCGCATTTGCTCGTCCTTAAGGACAGGGTTCAGCATGATGATGCCAGGGACGTGACCATTGGAGATGATGGTGTGTTGAGGATGCAGGGCCGGATTTGCGTGCCCAACGTGGAGGGGCTTCGGGAGTTGATATTGGAGGAGGCCCATAGCTCGCGGTATTCCATTCATCCGGGTGCCGCGAAGATGTATCAGGATCTCAGACAGCACTATTGGTGGCGGAGGATGAAGAGAGATATTGTCGAGTATGTAGCCCGGTGTCTAAATTGTCAGCAGGTGAAATATGAGCATCAGAGACCGGGTGGCTTGCATCAACAGATGGTTATTCTCGAGTGGAAGTGGGAGAGGATCACTATGGATTTTGTTACCGGACTCCCACAGACTTTGAAGAAATTTGACGCTATTTGGGTAATTGTAGACAGGCTGACCAAGTCTGCGCACTTCATTCCAGTTTGTACTACTTATTCTTCAGAGCGGCTGGCAGAGATCTATATTCGGGAGATAGTTCGATTGCATGGTGTCCCAGTTTCCATCATATCAGATCGGGGCACTCAATTCACCTCTCAGTTTTGGCAGGCTGTTCAGCGAGAGTTGGGTACTCAGGTGCAGTTGAGCACAGCTTTTCACCCTCAGACGGACAGGCAGTCCGAGCGCACTATTCGGATATTGGAGGATATGTTACGTGCCTGTGTTATTGATTTTGGAGGATCATGGGATCGGTTTCTACCGCTTGCAGAGTTTGCCTACAACAATAGCTATCAGTCCAGCATTCAGATGGCACCGTATGAGGCCTTGTATGGGAGGCGGTGTAGATCTCCAGTTGGTTGGTTCGAGCCCGGGGAGGCTAGATTGTTGGGGACAGATTTGGTTCAGGATGCATTGGAGAAGGTGAAGGTGATTCAGGAGAGACTCCGTACAGAACAGTCGAGACAGAAGAGTTATGCAGACAGGATGGTCCGAGATGTATCGTATATGATTGGTGAGAAAGTCCTATTGAAGGTTTCCCCCACAAAGGGTGTTATGAGATTCGGGAAGAAAGAGAAGCTGAGTCCGCGGTTCATTGGGCCTTTTGAGGTACTTAGGAGGATCGGGGAGGTGGCTTATGAGCTTGCCTTGCCACCTAGCTTGTCGGGCGTCCATCCAGTTTTTCATGTGTCTATGCTCCGGAATACATTGGGACCCGTCCCATGTTCTAGATTTCAGTACAGTTCAGCTGGAGGGTGACTTGACTTATGAGGCAGAGCCAGCAGCCATTTTGGATCGTCAGGTGCGGAAGTTGAGGTCAAAGGATGTTGCTTCGGTGAAAGTACAGTGGAGAGGTCGGCCCGTGGAGGAGGCAACCTGGGAGACCGAACGGGAGATGCGGTGCAGATACCCTCACCTATTTGAGGCATCAAGTATGTTTCTTGACTCGCTCGAGGACGAGCGTTTGTTTAAGTTGGGGAGGATGTGACGACCCAACCCATCGTCACGTGAGTTACCGCCCCGTTTTCCCTAATTTCTATTTCTTTATGCTTCATTATCAGTGTTGGGTGTGAACGAGTTGATTTGGAGTGGTTCTAGAAGGAAATGAGACACTTAGTCTCTTTAAGGAAGGTTTGTTTTGGAGAAGTCAACCGGACGTTGACTTACGTGTTAGAGGCTCGGATATGAATTCCGATGATTCGGTTAGCTTCGGGGGATGATTTGTGACTTAGGAGTGTGATCGGAAGTAATTTTGGAGGTCCGGTGTAGAATTAGGCTTGAATTGGCGAAGTTAGTATTTTGGCGAATTCCGGTTGATAGGTGAGAATTTGATCCGAGGGTCGGAATGGAATTCCGAGAGTTGCAGTAGCTTCGTTAGGTGATTTGGGATGTGTTTGCAAAATTTCAGTTGATCCAGAGGTGTTTTAGCCGGGTTTTTGATCGAATGCAAGTTTCGGAAGATTTGGATGAACTTAGGCTTGAATTTGATGTAATTTGATGGTTAAGGTGTTAGTTGTGGTGTTTTGATGATTCGAGCAAGTTTGAATAAGGTGTTGGATCATGTCTGTGTTTTCGGTTGAGGTCCCGGGGACCTCGGGGTAATTTCGGATGGCTAACGGGAAGTTTTGGCTTGTAAAACTTAAGAACTTGCTCCTGTTTCTGGTATTTCCGCTCCTGCGGAAATGGGACCGCAGAAGTGGTACCGCAGGAGTGGGTGGAGAGTCGCAGAAGCGGGGAGAACCGCAGGTGCGGATTNGTTATTGATTTTGGAGGGTCATGTGATCGGTTTCTACCGCTTGCAGAGTTTGCCTACAACAATAGCTATCAGTCCAGCATTCAGATGGCACCGTATGAGGCCTTGTATGGGAGGTGGTGTAGATCTCTAGTTGGTTTGTTCGAGACCGGTGAGGCTAGATTGTTGGGGACAGATTTGGTTCAGGATGCATTGGAGAAGGTGAAGGTGATTCAGGAGAGACTCCGTACAGCACAGTCGAGACAGAAGAGTTATGCAGACAGGAAGGTCCGAGACGTATCTTTTATAATTGGCGAGAAGGTCTTGCTGAAGGTTTCACACACAAAGGGTGTTATGAGATTTGGGAAGAAAGGGAAGCTGAGTCCGCGGTTCATTGGGCCTTTTGAGGTACTTAGGAGGATCGGGGAGGTGGCTTATGAGCTTGCCTTGCCACCTAGCTTGTCGGGCGTCCATCCAGTTTTTCATGTGTCTATGCTCCGGAAGTACATTGGGGACACGTCCCATGTTCTAGATTTCAGTACAGTTCAGCTGGAAGGTGACTTGACTTATGAGGTAGAGCCAACAGCCATTTGGATCGTCAGGTTCGGAAGTTGAGGTCAAAGGATGTTGCTTCGGTGAAAGTGCAGTGGAGAGGTCGGCCCGTGGAGGAGGCTACCTCGGAGACCGAGCGGGAGATGCGGTGAAGATACCCTCACCTATTTGAGGCATCAGGTATGTTTCTTGACTCGCTCGAGGACGAGCGTTTGTTTAAGTTGGGGAGGATGTGACGACCCAACCCGTCGTCACGTGAGTTACAGCCCCGTTTTCCCTATTTTCTATTTCTTTATGCTTCATTATCAGTATTTGATGTGTTAGAGTTTATTTGGATTGGTTCTAGAAGGAAATGAGGCACTTAGTCTCTTTAAGGAAGGGTTGTTTTGGAAAAGTCAACCGGACGTTGACTTTTGTGTTAGAGGGCTCTGATATGAATTCCGATGATTCGGTTAGCTTCGGGGGATGAATTGTGACTTGGGAGTGTGATCAAAAGTGATTTTGGAGGTCCGGAGTAGAATTAGGCTTGAATTGGCAAAGTTAGGATTTTGGCGAATTCCGGTCGATAGGTGAGATTTTGATCCGGGAGTCGGAATGAAATTCCGAGAGTTGCAGTAGCTTCGTTAGGTGATTTGAGATGTGTGTGCAAATTTTCAGGTCATTCGGAGGTGTTTTGGTTGGGTTTTTGATCGAATGCATGTTTCAGAAGTTTTGGAAGAACTTAGGCTTGAATTCAATGATAAATGATGGTTTTAGTGTTGTTTGAGATGTTTTGATGATTGGAGCAAGTTTGAATAAGGTATTGGATCATGTTTGTGTTTTTGGTTGAGGTCCCAGGGGCCTCGGGGTGATTTCGGATGGCTAACGGGATGAAAATTGAAGTTTGGAGATTGCAGGTCTGCTGGTATCTGGCATTTTCGCCCCTGCGATTGTGGGACCGCAGGTGCGGTCACGCAGAAGCGAAGGGAGGATCGCAGAAGCGAATTTCGGGCCTGAGTGCTATTTTCGCAGAAGCGGTTGGGGGAGCCGCAGATGCGGAAGAGTGACCGCAGAAGCGATTTTGGATTTTTAAGGAGATTCCGCAAAAGCGGATAATTTCCGCAGATACGGTAGTCGCAGAAGCGACAAAGGTACCGCAGATGCGAGAACAACTGATCAGAAGAGGTTTTTATTTCCTTCGCAAATTTTGAAGGAGTTCATATTTTTAACTTCGGACTTGGGGAGTTTTTGGGCGATTTTGAAGAGGAAATTCAAGGACTTCGATCAGGTAAGCATCCTTGGACTTAGAACATGATTTTATCATGCAAATACATGAAATTAGACTGAAAACTCAAGGAATTAAGGTCAAAAATGGTGGTTTAGGGCTTGAAACCTAAGAGAACAAAAATGGGAATTTGAGGGGTCATTTGGACTCCGATTTTGGTGTTCTTTATATGTATAGACTCGTGGCGAGATAAGGAATCCGTTGATGGTAAATTTACTGATTTTCGATAAGTGGGCCCGAGGCTCGGGTTTTTGCTAATTTCGGGAATTTTAATATTTTTTGATTGTTTTCGATTGAGTATTGTTCCATTGGCATATTGTGACGTATTCGTTGTGGTTTTGGTCAGATTCGACGCACGAGGAGGTGAATTCGAAAGGCAAGGGCATAGCGAGCTAGGACTTTGGCCAACTTGAGGTTAGTAATAAATGTAAATGCTGTGTTGAGGGTTTGAAACCCCGAATTTGCACAATGTTGTGCTATGTGAGGTGACTTGCACACCGGATAACGGGCGTGGGGTAGAGCACCGTCGGGGATTGTCCCGAAAATTACTACCTAATTGATTGTAGTTTTTGTGATATCCTCATAAAAATGGATTAATTGTCATAATTGGGCTTCGTGCCAACTACTTGAATCCTTCAGGGATTATTTTTACTGGTTTCTTACCATATTTACAGATAATTGAACACAGTCCTGGTATTTAACACTATTTTGTAAACTCAGCCATTTTTCTAAAAGTAGAAACTAAAGTAATATTTTTAAATGAAGTTTGGGCTGAATATTTTTACATTATTGTGCCGAAAGGCTTATGTAATTTTGGACTGAGTATGAGATCGGACTGCACGCCGCAGTGGTATGATATTTATATTGATATGAGGCCGAGGGCCTGTTTGATGCCACGATATGGCTTATTATTGCGCTTGGGCCGTAAGGGGCCCCTCCCGGAGATTGCACACCCCCAGTGAGCGTCGTCGACGTTTAATAAATGGAGCGGGCTGCACGCCGCAGCGGGGTACTGGAGAGTACAGATTTATGTGTTGCGTTGCATATTTTAATTGTCATTTATTCTTTATCTGTTGTGGTATTATTATAATTGTCTTCTCTGTTTTACTGTATTTATAGCTTTACCTTGTGTTTATTTGGGATTTCTTATCCTCAGACTTTATTTATATTTATTACTTTCTGGTTGGAAGTACTCACAATACTCCCTGCACCTTGTGTGCAGATCCAGGTACACCACAGGGTGAGTGAGGATTTGTTCAGCTGAGCAGCAGTATCCGGGAGTATCGAGGTAGCTGCAGGGCGTTCGCACCCTTGATCTCTCCCATCTATCTTTATCCTTTTATTCGCATTTTTCCTAGACAGACTTGTGATAGGTGAATATTCTGTAATAGAGGCTCAAGTTCGTGACACCAGATTCTGTGGGCTGATTAGTATTTTTATTTTGGGGTTTCGAATGTTAGAAATTATTCCAGAAATTCCGCATTTAATTTGGTATTTTAGTTGTGAACATTTATTTATCCTCTGTGATTAATCGATCAAGGTTGTCTAAATGGTCGGGCTTGCCTAGCAGTGTGTTGGGCGCCATCACGACCGGGGTTGGGTCGTGACATAACCATACAAGCATATAGAGCAGAGTAGGTTAGCAGGGATTAAGGCATGCTACTCAGAAAAAATGTAAACGTATGGAAAACAGAAGCATATCGAAGCTTGAAGTAAACTAATCATATAATTACATGGAACAGAACTAGGGCATAACAGTTGAGAAAGAGATTGTCAGGAATCATGTACCAAACAGAAGCATGTTGAGGTCTGTGATAAAACTGGCTACATAAGCATATAGAATAGAACAAGATAACAGGAATTAGGGCATACCGGTTAGGAAAAAGTAAACAAGAAGGTGAAGGCAATTGGAATCCTAGAGTCTAGCCTTGGCTTTCAGCCGACTAGACAACGCAACAAATCAGAGTGATAGAAAGAACTCAAATTGTGTGAGTGTAAGTGTGTGTTTGTAAGCGTAGGTCTCTCTGAAAGTCAGAATGGTGAAAGAAGTATATAGCATACAGTAGAGTAAAACAACTAAGGCAGGAAAATCAAGGGCACACAAATAAGGTATGCAAAATCAATTAACTAGTTAATTAGGGCTAAACGTCAATCAATTAAGAGGATAAAATCCTGAAAATATCACTTAAATTAAGGAGAATCTCATACGAAATCAATTAGCAGACAGAATTGAGGTTTAATAAGGTTAGAAATAAGTTTAGAGACCATTTATAGGTCGGTCACAATAATCAAAGCCCAGAAATCAGGCCAGTAATGTAATAAAGGAAGGTAGTACCAATTATGATCATATATATAAGGAAAGAATAGGTAAAAATCATTCGAAGAAATACCAGTTTTAAAGGAAAAATATAATTTCAAACCCTAATTAGGAAACTAAACTAATTAACCACTTTAGTTGACAGAGCTAAAGTAAACTGTCAAGAATAGTGAGATAAATAGTCGAGTAATTGAGAACCTTAAGCATATCGAAACACAGAGATGAAACTCGAGCAAAGAAATCAGTCTTAACAGTAAAGAAGAAGGCCAGAGTTGCTTAATTTTTTTTTTTTTTTTTGCAGAAATCCTTATTAGGAATCAAAACCCTAGCTTTAGGGAAAAGTGAAATTGGTTGATAATAATAGTAAAAACGGAAAAATCTTAAAGAGAAAATACTAAACAAACTCAAAATACTTCAGATCTAAAGAGATCTGAACTGATTTAGCCAGAAATAGCTAGAGTTGTACAAAAATAAACAGAG
>NW_017683189.1:8315-8803 GCF_001879085.1 Nicotiana attenuata
GACTGGCCATTCTTTTGCATTACATTCATATTTGTAATGGCCAGTCTTACCACAGTGTGTTCAGATTTTATTTTCAGGAAGAGTGAGGTACTTGCTTTTTGGATCCCATTTAGGAGCTTGAGTCCCATAGCCAAGTCCTCTTTTGTTACTGCTGTGATGCTCTTGGAACCAAGAGAGAGCATCAGAGGCTTTGTTCCACTTGCAAGTTCTGTCTAGTTCATGTTTTACCTTCCCTAGATCTTCTTTTAAAACTTTGATGTATTCATCTTTCCTGTATAATTCATCTTTCATTTTTCCTAAGTTTTCTTCTAGAGTGAGATATGTGTGATCAGCTGTTTCTCATGTTTGAAGAACGGTTACCTCCTGGATTTCCTGCAAAGCTTAAAGTACAATGCATGCGAGTATATAGATTACTGCGAGAATTCAAACATGATGCGAATTCCCTTTAACCATAAAAGGTTGTCTTTGGACAGTGAAGATGGCGTCCT
>NW_017683190.1:0-6107 GCF_001879085.1 Nicotiana attenuata
CCTTGACCTTTGACAGATCTAGTTCTATTCCTCGTCGACTTACGATGAACCCAAGCAGTTTTCCGGCAGGAACCCCGAATGCACATTTAGCGGGATTCAGTTTCAAGTTGTACCTTCTTAACCTGTTGAAGAACTTTCTTAAATCTTCCATGTGGTCAGTGGCTTTCTTGGATTTGATGATGACGTCATCCGCATACACCTCGATTTCTTTGTGTATCATGTCATGGAAAATGGTAGTCATGGCCCTCATGTAGGTGGCCCCAGCATTCTTTAATCCGAACGACATCATCTTATAACAATACATCCCCCACGGTGTAATGAAAGTTGTTTTCTTTGCATCTTCTTCGTCCATCCATATCTGATGATATCCGGCAAAACAATCGACAAATGACTGCAGCTCATGCTTGGCGCAGTTGTCAATCAGGATGTGTATATTTGGCAGTGGGAAGTCATCTTTCAGACTGGCCCGGTTGAGGTCCCGATAGTCGACACAGATTCTGACCTTCCCGTCCTTTGATACTGGCACGATATCGGCTAACCATGTCGGGTACTCCAATACCCTGAGGACCTTGGCTTTGACTTGTTTGGTAATTTCTTCCTTGATTTTCAAACTCATGTCTGGCTTGAACTTTCTAAGCTTTTGCTTTACCGGCGGATTTGTCGGATCTGTTGGCATTTTGTGAGCTACAATGGATGTACTGAGACCGGTCATATCGTCATATGACCAGGAAAATATGTCCTCATATTCTTTTAAGAACTCTGTGTACTCTTCCTTTTCTGATGGTGACAGGTGAACACTGATGCGCGTTTCCTTGACATTCTCTGTATCCCCCAGGTTGACGACCTCAGTCTCGTCCAGGTTAGACTTAGGTCTATTCTCAAAGTCCTCGACCTCCTTAACGATCTCTTCTGGTATCTCATCCTCTTCTGAGTCTATATCCGTTTGTTGCGTTACCTCGTCGCATGTCACATTCATCGATTCATCAAGACAAGTAATAGTAATGTTGTGTAAAGTAAAGTAAATGGCAGAGAAAAGAAATAATAAGAGCGAGATTTATATAAGAAACTGAAATGCTTTGATAAAACGTCAAAATTGTTTTGAACATCGGAGCTCTTTTCAAAATTTAGAGATAATACTGAAAGGAAATCAACTAATGAAAAGGTAAAAGACAATGCATAATGCTTTGTTCAGCCTTGCTACCCCGAAGCCCTCCGGGCCTTAGTGATTCTGACGGACCAATTGTTGAGGCGCCCTTCTGTCTAAGATGATCATGCCTGAATGCGCGAACTAACCTTTTAGGGAGGGGAATAAAAATAAAAGTAAAAACAACAAAAAGGTAACAAGTTAGTACGGATTCTGTGAAAAATATTGCAATATTTAAACACATAGTACAAGAATATAAATCGTGTCCTAAATTGGGTGCCTCGTTGTGCCCGAGGTAGGCCTAGCGACAAGTTGATTTGGAGAACTTATGATGCTAAATGCCTCATTTTATTGATAAAAATAAGACGAATCCCAAAACGACACTAAAATTGCATAAAGTAAAAAATGTCACTAATGGCCGTTGGCCTTATTACATTTAAAGCAAAAGAAAAGAATCCTATCTATTTGGTCCCAGAAGGACCTTCCCCGTGTTGAATGTTCTCGTTGATCAGATCCTCCAGCTTTTCGCTAGCCTTGATGACCCTCTCTTTCCATTCGTTGATTTGGTCACTTGATGGGAGATTCCTCCACCAGGTCAGCAAGAGTGAGGGCGTGCTAACCACACCGAAGTTGGGGACTTCGTCATTCATTTCCTGCAAAACAAAAGGGTTAGACCCTTACCCCCGCCGGACTCGACTATTTAAATCAATAATTGGCATAAACAGCATTTAGTTCTCCAAATAAATGCACAGAGTATGGTGTTGTCCATTTGGGTCCCAGGGGAACCCAGTGGACTTTGGATAAGGCTATCTTAAAGAGTCATTATGTGGACAACATAACTGACTCGACTAGGTTTGACAATGATGCATGAACAGTTAAACAGGATAAGGTTTCTATGGGGTGTTAGACCGGTACCATTGAGCGGACAACTCAAGAGGGAAAGGCACGGAACCATCGACTGCACCGCTGATCAACTAGTTTTACCGCAAATACGCCTTTGCCAAAATTTAGGAGGTAATAATATCGGAAGAGCGCAACCACTCATCAAGCGTTGCTATGGTATTTTTTTGGCACGAGTGGAATATGATGTTGAAGATGCAGTTACAAAAAATGAAACAGATTGTCACGTATTTTCACGTTCATAATGGTTACAATAATTGCTCGAAAATTACAACTGTATTGAAAGAAAGCAGTAAATGAAAGCGTTAAAGAAAAAGGAAACAAAAAGACAAGTCAGTTTCAAATAAAGGTATTAAAGAAAGCAGTAAAGTCACATATAACATGAAATGGTAAAAGCTTAAAGATTCCCCAGCAGAGTCGCCATGCTGTCGACGCCCCCTTTTTCTCGCGAAATCGGGTTTACGACATTTGGGAAGACAACTCTATTCCCGTTTGGGAATTGGATTTTTGGATTTGAAGAGTCGCCACCTAATGATTAAGTGCATTAGGACACTAAGGTTTTTTGAGTTGGAAAACCAGAGTTCGGGTAAGGGCTAGAAATTATCTCAAGGGGGAAGGTGTTAGGCACCCCTCAAGATCCACTAGTGTGGTTCCCGGCCATGCTATGTTGTGACTTTAATGCAAATAGATACACAAATAATTTTACACATAAGGGTTGCAAATAGATACGTGACAAGTATGTGGGATCAAGGTCTAGATGATCTACAATTTGTTTAAAGGGGGGACTAAACGCAGAAAATTAATCAATACATTGAATAAACAAAGAAGAAAAATTTGGAAGAAAAGGAATAATGCAGTAAAATTAAGGAGGAGTTTTGAGTAGTTGAAAAGACAGGATTTTATTAATATTAAACAAAGTTGTATAATGAAAGGGGTCCTAGGTTTATAAATCACATGGATCATCCACACAACACCGGTAATCAATCATACGCGTAGTGTTATCGTGTGATCATCATCTCCATGTCTACCCTTCCCACCCCATTAAGGTATTAAGCGCGAAATAGTCTCGTTTACTTATTGCATGCTATTACCCGTCCCACCTATCAGTCCTAGAGGCTTTTAGGACTACTAATCCTAAAGGGAGGAATCTTGGCTTTTCAGAGGTTTAAAAAGGTTAAAATACTAAGGCGTCAAGCAAAACACATGAAAGCAGTTATGGGAGCACAAAACAATTAAGGCTCAGATAAACCTCCTTTAATCACAGAAAATCATGTAGTTTAGCATGTCTTACATGTACTGATTAGGTCGAAATTATGCTTAACGTTAGGTAGGCTGGCTCATTACGTATTTTCAGGCAAGAAGTTCGCATTGGGCTCGCCTGGCTGCAACTTATCGAAGACCAGTGCAATTAATTAACTACATACTTGTTTGCCTACGTGATGACCTATAGGCATGGCATCTACTGGTTTCAGGAATAAAGAAACAAACTGATTAAGAAAGTTGCCAGTTTTGACAGAATGGTGCGAGCTCTGTAATTAGTGCTAATCTTAAAACGAGTGATTCAGATTTGATTGATAGTTCCTATAGGCACGCTTTCTAGCGTCGTTAATTTAAACACTTTTTACAGGCGTAGCAAGAGCGCAGAAATCCTATAGGCATGGTATCTGAATACTGTTAGTTTTTAATCCTATAAATAGGTTTGCCTAGTGACCAATGCATGCGTAGAGTCTGGATTTCTAGTTACTTATAGGCGTGGTATCCATATGGAGATGCAAAATTCCTATAGACATGGTATCTATGTGGATGCAGAAACCTGTAGACATGGTATCTATATGTGCAGAAGTGCAGAAATAAGCATGATTTCTATATGTGAAAGTGCAGAGATAAGCATGATTTCTATACGTGAAAGTGCAGAAATTCAAAAAAAAAACTCCTATAGGCAGGATATCTACCCTTATGCATACACAGATAGCCCTCCCCTTTTTACTAAAACCCCATAAGTTATTACAAAATTTATTACAGACCAAATGAATCAAACAGAAAATAAAATTACATCAGAGCTTTTAAGCTGCATCCAAGGAGCCTAATTCAGACCCAAGGTCTAACATATGATATGAGCCGACTGCCGGGATCAAGTTCCAAGGCCTTTCCCTTATCTGGAATGTGTCAAAGTTCCAAGGAGTTTCAAGAACTCCAGGCAATGCTTACACCCAGATATCATTACGGAACTGAATTAAAGTGCAGTATGGAAGGGCCAGCCCTCTAATGTCCAAGTTCAGAGGGAACTCAAGGTCCCAAGGCAAGGCTCATTGGAGGGGGGCAGAACTTAGAATCTAGGAACAAGTGTAAGTGCAATAGAGGGAATTAAGGGATGCTAAGGAGGCTGGTGGTCATGCCCAGCAACATAGAATGCTGGCACACCCCTGACTAGCCTACTAGCCAAACATTGGAGAGTCAGGAATTATTGAAGGTCAAACCATGGCCTGGGCAGTAATTGGGATACTGTCAGGACAAGGCTTCAACTCGACACATAAAGGGGATTAGGGGTAGGGATTCATATGAGAATAGAAGCAAAGAAAGGAAAAATACTTAGCATAAGTTACGAAGTATGAACAGCAAACCACACAAAAGAATGAGACTACAGAATAAACACATAGGGATGAGGCAAAAGTTTAAATAAAGGCATACCAGTTTCAGAAAGAGACAAGCAAAAGAGAGCAGAAGTCTTGCAAAGAAGCCACAGCACAAACAGCAAGAGAGAATACTTTGTGTGTGAGTGTGAGTACATAAAAGACTCCAGTGTTCGTGTTTTTGTTGTGTTGGGTGTTAATAAAAGAGCAGGTATTTATAGTGTGAGAAACATGCAGAAATAAGGTAAGGACTGTAATTCAGACATAATTGGAGGAATATGTGTCTTATTAAAATTAAATCAGTATCAAATACTTCCTTTAATAAAGCAATTAAACCAAACGGTAGCATGCAAGTGTTAAATAAGGAAAGAAATCACGCAGGGTTGGACAAGACAAATAAGGAAATATTTTCAGCACAGTACGAGTATACAACATGTATTAGGGGTTAAGTTCATTAGACCTTCATTAAGGAAAGGCCTGTAAGAATCCCATACTAATGTAATTAAGGTAATGGGATCAAATCAACTTAAGTAGAAAGGCTGGGTCGAAAGGAAAATATTTCAACAAGTCCAAGAAACAAAGGAAATCAAAACAATAAAGGAAAGAATCAATTCAAGAGTGCAATCAAAGTTACACAAAGAGATTTGAAATCAGTCCATAATCAAGGTTATTTTGAGAGGGAAATTTGACCTATAAAAAGTGCATAAACATTAAGCATGCGAGGCTGGATTTAAGACAAAGAAGAGAGTCATGCAATCAAAGAATATCAGTGAGTAGAGGACCATAGGAACATGGTAGAAGAACATGTATATATGAAAATACATAAGAATATAAAACACACATAAGAAAGGAAGAAGAAAAGTCGGAAAACACTGAAGCATTTTCGGAAAGCCCTAAACCAGAAAAGAGGCGACTTCGAAAGTAAGATTTTAAAAAGAAAAATTGGGGAAACCACTTGAAAACTCAAGATAAAGCATGAATACACACAGATCTGGAGATAACCGGAGAAGAACCTCGATAGTTAGGGTTTTCAGATGAACCCTAGAATGAGAAAGGCTTCGAAAGCGTCCGATCTAAGTCGGATGAGACTGGAAACAGGATCAGGAGGCTAAGATGTGCCGGAGCCAGGCCGGAGATGGCCGGGAACCTCAAGTCGGCGGAGGTCTGGGTGGAGACCTTTGAGGTCTAGCCTTGAACCTTCGAGTACCAAGCACATAGGAGCGATAGGAGGTGAGCATAGATCATCCATGGCCTGAGAGGCCATGGGTTCTGGTGAGTTAGAGGTCGAAAATGGGGGGAAGGTGATTAGGGTTACAAGAACACTCGAGAGAGTTTGAGAGGGGAAGGGTGTTCAGGGGAGGCTACTGAAATGAAAATGAGGGAATTAGGGTTAGTCATTAGGTTTAATAGGAGGCGAATTGAGGCCGTTGATC
>NW_017683190.1:6199-8801 GCF_001879085.1 Nicotiana attenuata
AGTTGACAGCCAAGCAATCAAGGGTCGAAAATTTTATGTGAATGAACCAAGTCAGAAAAAGGGGAAGGGAGGCTTCACTTGAGAAGAATCAGTAGCAATCAATTAACCCCAAAAAAAAGGATTCTGATTCGAACACAAATTGGAAAACCTTTTGAAGAAAGAATTTAACACATATAAAAGGGGTTGTCATGCTAATCAAAAGAGTTCATACACAAAAGGATTCAAACTTATTATATGGATCCAAAGTGAATTTGAGAGAGTCCAGGGCTCGAATGGAACCCTAGTCCAAACATACAAGACCACACTCGTCAAAAAACCCTAAATCCTAGGGTTTTCGACTTGAACCAAATGCAAAGAAGAGAAACAAGCAGATACAGTAGAAAGTTTAATGTAAAATAGAGTAAGGGAATTAATTTGAAACACAAATGAGAGTAGAAGAGACAATAGAGGAAAATACGCTTAAGCAGGCATAGTAGGAACACTTAATGAACATGGCTGAAAAATGCAGTAGACGATCATATCAAGTCATAGTGGAAGGCAAGTAGCAGAACATAGCATGTGAGACATAGCATAGGAACATGGCATATAAACATAGCATGTGAAAACATAGTAGAGAGAAGAACAAAATACAGAAAACATGGTAGAAGAACATGTATATATGAAAACACATACGAATATAAAACACATATAAGAAAGGAAGAAGAAAAGTCGGAAAACACTGAAGCATTTTTGGAAAGCCCTAAACCAGAAAAGAGGCGACTTTGAAAGTAAGATTTTAAAAAGAAAAATTGGGGAAACCACTTGAAAACTCAAGATAAAGCATGAATACACACAGATATGGAGATAACCGGAGAAGAACCTCGATAGTTAGGGTTTTCAGATGAACCCTAGAATGAGAAAGGCTTCGAAAACGTCCTATCTAAGTCGGATGAGACTAGAAACAGGCTTAGGAGGCTAAGATGTGCCGGAGCCAGGCCGGAGATGGCCAGGAACCTCAACTCGGCAGAGGTCTGGGTGGAGACCTTTGAGGTCTAGCCTCGAACCTTCGAGTACCAAGCACATAGGAGCGATAGGAGGTGAGCATAGATCATCCATGGCCTGAGAGGCCATGGGTTCTGGTGAGTTAGAGGTCGAAAATAGGGGGAAGGTGATTAGGGTTTCAAGAACACTCGAGAGAGTTTGAGAGGGGGAGGGTGTTCAGGGACGGCTACTAAAATGAAAATGAGGGAATTAGGGGTTAGTCATTAGGTTTAATTAAGGAAGGGCGAATTGAGGCCGTTGATCTCAAAGATCAACGGTTCAGATCAAAGGGGGCTTGGGTCGGGCTGGTTTAAACGGGTTATTGGGCCATTTGGGTTTAATTAAAAATCTGATGGGGATGGGGCTAAATTGGCTATAATTGAAATAATAAGGGTTGTTTGTTAAATAACCAATTTTCTCCTTTTATGATTTTATAAAAATAGTAAGAAATGATTTAAAAATAAATTACAGGTAATGAACTAATTAATAACATATAAATATTAATGTAAAAATACTAAAAGTGATTTTATGATTATAAAATGCTGTTAATTGTAAAATAGGCCATAATTGCAATTGTATGCAATTTAGCTAAAAAATACCAAACAAATGTATAAAAATATGCAAAAATTATTTTAATTATATCTTAGTGTAAATATGAGAATGAAATAAATTATTCACCAAAAATGCTAGTTTGGGAATAATTATTGGATTTTGTACTATTAAAATAGACAACTGATTTTAAGATCTTTAAAAAATAAGGGAAAAATATCAAAACTCTTGGGCATGCTTATATATGCATGTACATACTATTGTGAGAATATTTTGAGTATATATAAATACATAGGGAAAAATTGGGTATCAACAGCTGCCCCTCTTTACCCGGGAAGGATGAAAGAGTTGTCGGGTAAAGATATGATGACCAATTTTGACCGAGAGAGACGACTTACAAAGATTTTGACCGAGCTTTGGTTTTTGAGCTGCCTACATATCCCTGGTCTTAATGGAATCAGGTCATATGTAGTTCAGGATACATCGACGGAGTATGCCGACGGAGGTTTTTGAAAAGGACGGACGCAATATTTGGGTTGGGAAGGATGGTCAGGGACTGATGGGCTGCGAGAACCGGAGCGAGATCGCTCCTACAGCAATGGTCGTGGCCAGCTGACGTACCTGCAATTGAGTAATACAAGCATATCGTGCGGAATTTAACCGTGATGCAAGTTCCTGTTGGACCATGAATGTTGTCTTAGGACGGTTAAGATGACGTCCTCAGACCATGATGTCCTGGGCCATGAAGCGCATAATAAAGGATTCGCAGGCTATGAAATGATGTTCTTGGGCTATGATGATGGTGCCTCCGAACCATGATGCCTTTGAATAATAATGTACAGAATATAAAGCGGGGTCCTCGGGCCATGGCATGGCGTTCTCGGTCTATGAAAATGGTGCCTCCGAACAATGATGCCTTTGGACAATTTGGCGATATTTCAGCCCATGAAATGCAGGATTTGGCGATATTTCAGCCGATGTAAGGCATAAATATAAATGGCGATATTTCAGCCGACAAGGATTAAAATAAAGT
>NW_017683191.1:0-1067 GCF_001879085.1 Nicotiana attenuata
GTTTCTTTTGATTAAAATTGGATTCCCCTTCCATGCTTAGTCCTCCTTCATTGTTAATAGCTATGCCTTAACTTTGCTTGCCTCTTGTTGCTTAAGTTCTTGATTGTCTCCCCTATCCCTCCTCTCACTGATTCCTCTTCTCCTGTTCTTACTTGTTTAATTTCATTTGCTTTGTTTGATAGTTGTTAAAGAGTTTAATTTTGAGTTAAGTAATTAAGGATAAATCAGAAGTGATTATGTTTACCCCAAATTTTGGATTTTTTTTTTGTTCTCTTTGGTTCGTTTGGGCATCTCTGAGTGTTCAAGAGCCTCATAAGTAACTATGGTCATCACTGACCATATTAAAATGGCTGGTGTAGTTGGACTTTGGGTTAGTTTAACCCAAGTTAAAAACTTGAGGGGTAAATAACAGGGCATTGAAGGGTAGCTTGGGTAATTCATGCTAGGGAATCTTAGTAACTAATTAGGAAGCTTCTAGGAAGCTTGGGTGGGGAATTTTTATTGAATTTCAGAAGTATGATAGGTGAAACTTGGGTAACAAGTCAGTAATTGAGGGACACCTAAGCAAAAATGAGAATTAGGAAAGGGTAGAATTGCAAAAAATGAACTCTGCTAATTGCCCTACTTGCCTTGCATATAAAGGCATCTATTCTTGCCTTTCAAAACAGGGAGAGAGATCGAAGAGCTGAAAAATCCAGAAAAAGAGAGACGGCAAGCATTTTATACTGTTTCATTGAATTTCATTAATATCCCTGATTCCTTTCAAAGTTGGAAACCGTAGTTTCTTCATTGTGGGATTTAAAAATGAGCTGAATCTGGTTCTCAAGCTGGGTTTGAAGTTCTGTTGGTCCAATTCACTATTCTATTGGTTGTTTAGTTGATTTCACTGCTGTTTTTGCTCGAGCTTAAAGCTGATATCCTTATTGCTGTTGCTGGCCTCTTACCTTTCATTTTCTTTTATTCCAGGTATTTCATCCTACCATTTGTTAACAAATGAGGTGCTACAAGTTAGACCCAGGCTGAATCTGTACACATAGTTGGAATTTGAGTAGAAATTTTATTTAAAT
>NW_017683191.1:3758-8798 GCF_001879085.1 Nicotiana attenuata
TTATAATAATTTAAGCGACCGTGCTAGAACCACGGGATCCGGGGGTGCCTAACACCTTCCCTCGGGTCAACAGAATTTCTGGTTCGATCACTCCAATTGGGAAGTCGAAAATTTTCCTCGATTTGGGATTTAAATTAAATCGGTGACTTGGGACACCAAAAGCCAATCCTATCCCAAGTGGCGACTCTGATAAATAAATAATCCCATTTCGAATAATGTCACTTTAGATGAAAAAACTCCCTTATACATTTATCCTTTGGGGTAGGTGTGTAAAAAAGGAGGTGTGACGGCTCTGGCGACTCTGCTGGGATTCGAACCCAGAATTTCGATTCAGGGTTCAAGAATTCGAGCTTAGTATAATTGTTATATTTGGCTTTATCTGATTTTTCTACATGTTCCATGCCATATGTGCTAAATGCTTTACCGCTTTGGATATTATCTGAACTGTATATAAACTGTGCTGAAACCCTTCTCTTCTCACCTCCGGGGATGTGCTTACTGGTTGAGACTCCCTATTCTGTTAGTGTCATACCCTGAAATAAGAAAGAGGCTCGGACAAGTTACTAAGCCGGACGATCTTGCAGGTCCCCGGTACGTAGCCCCCTCCTCGACTCGAGTTGTCCGCTCGGGTACACAGTCTAGAACAGATACCCAGGTTTTGAACCTAGAATAACTTGCCCTCATGCCGGATCCCTAGTAGGACGTTTGTTTGCATCATGTGCATTTGACTTAGGGGACTCAACACAGGGGTTGGGTCCGTCTAGGACAGGTGACCTAAAATGAATTGACCATCCTGATGCATCCTACGTGCTACTTGCGCATTTATTTGCTCGGCTTTGCATGTTGATCGGCTTTACTAAATGAGTGAAAATTGAGAAAAATAAGCAGTGTTAGGACTAAGTGAGGGTGACCATTTGAGAAAAACCAATGCCCAAATAGTACCGAAATGCTGCCGGATTTTTGAAAAATGAAAAATGGAAAAGAGAAAAATTTTTGCAAGAAAAAACAAGAAAAACATAGAAAGAAAATTGTTGTTCAAAATAGTTTTGATTTTGGCAAATCTGACCGAACTACGCGGGTCTGATTCTCACCGGATGTGAGATACGTAGGCAAACCTCATCGGTTCCGACCCCAATTTTCAAAAAAATCCAAAAATATTTTCCTTTGGTTCCTTCTTTAAAAATCTTTCCTTAGAAAGTTCAAAAAAAAAAAAAGGGAAGTAAAAGTAGTTTTTAAACTCAAAAAAAAAAAATTGTTTCCTTCTTTCTAATGTCTTTCATACAAAAAGGAAAGATCAATAAAAATCAAAATTCAAAAATACGGGTTTCCTTCATTTTGAAAATCCAAAAAAAAAATCAGAAACAAAAATCCAAAAATACTCTTATTTCTTTTTAGAAGTCTTTTTTTGTAAATGTCAATAAAAATTTTGAATTTTTTTTTTTTTTGAAGTCCAAAAATATTTTTACTTTTCCTTAAGAAGTACTTTTATAAATAAATAAAAGCTCAGAAATTCAAAACATTTTTCTAAAAGAAGTCCCCCTTTCGAAAATTACGAGGTTACATCCAAAATCCAAAAATATTTTTTTTCCTTAGAAAAAGAGAAAACAAATGAAAATTCAAACAAAAATATTTTCTTTTTACTCTTGAAATTCCCAAAGTTCAAATCAAACAAAAGGAATATTCAGAAGTTTTTCTTTCAAAAATCAAAACCAAAATCAAAAATCCAAAACAAAATTCCTTTCTTCTTTTAAAGAATTTTTTTTTAGAAAATTCCAAAAGAAAAAAAATCAAAAAAAAAAAATCAAAAATATTTTTTCTTTTGCCTTAAAGCTTCATGGTCTAAGTTTTATTAAAAAAAAGAGTTAGTTTACTCCGTTCCTAATTTGCCTGAACTACGCTGGTTTGATTCTCACCGGACGTGAGATACGTAGGCAACCCTCATCGGGTCCAACCACCCTTTTGCAAAAATAGCCAAAAATACCAAAATTTTAATTTTTTGTCAAATAAGTCGGGTGATGCCATTCTTGTTTAAAATAAGCCGAATGTCCCTAAAAGGGCGCCGGAAGGCTGTTTTTGCAAGAACAGCCACCCTGAGTCATTTTTGAATGGTTTGTGGGCACAACCTTAAAATCTTCCTCCCAGAAGTGCTGAAAGGCCCTATCTGCAAAACCAAGTCCTTGTTTTTTTTTTCTAAATAAAGGAAATTTTGGAAATATAGCCACTTTTTCCTTTTTAGGTCAAAATAAATCGTTAAAATACTCCTTAGATGTCTTTCTTTCATAAATAAAAAATAAAAAAAAAATACAAATTTTGAAAAATTGAGTCCGAAAAATATTTTTGCTCAAAAATCCAAAATATTTTCGTAAAAGTCCCTCTTCCGAAAATTAAGAGGCAACTTTCAAAATCAAAAAAAAAATTTATTTTTCTTTTGTGTTAGAAAAAGAGAAAATAAATGAAAATTCAAACAAAAATATTTCTTTCTACTTCTAAAATTTCTAAAGTTCCAATAAAAAGAAAAGGAATATTTTTTTAGAAGTCTTTCTTTCAAAAAATAAAAAGAAAAATCAAAATCAAAAATATTTCCCTTTCCTTTCTAAAGCATTTCTTTCAAAAAATTCAAAAAAAGAATTAGTTTATTTACCTTATTTGCAAGAACTACGCTTGGTCTGATTCATGCGGGGTCATGATACGTAGGCAATCTCCATAGGATTTGACCGTAGCCCTAAGAAAAAAAAAGAAAATACATGGGAGTTAATAAAAGAAAAACAAGAGAGGAAAAGAAACGCAAAAAGAGAAAATAAGGAAATCGAAGAGAGACCATAGGCAAAAAAAAAAAAGGGAAAAGTAGGAAAAAAAGGAGAAAGAAAAAGCAAAGAAAAACAAAAGAAGAGAAAATAGAAAAAGAAAAGCCGGGATGACGCATGCAACCAGTGCAAACATGTAGACATCCGTTTAACTGTATAGGTGCATCACACCCCAATGTGCGATTACCTATCTGTTACTTGTCGCAAACTAACCGTGTGTTGCTGTCATCTCTAGCTTAGCCTTTAGAAACGGTGGTTGGTTGTGGTAAGCTGGCATCGCATCAATACTTTACCAGATCGAAAGGAAGTGTGAAAATGTCTACAGAAATGACTTTGCCCGCAGTCCCCATCTCTGAAGACAGCCCCATCTCGGGGGTCCCGGCCTCCGAATCTTTTATAGCTGAAGAAAATCGGATCCTGCGCCTACGATTGATGGAAATGTGGGATGCTTGGAACAATGGGAAGGAACCTCCAAGCAACATTCCCGGATTCCCAGAGTTATTCCCTAGAGCTGGAGGTGCTACTACTGTCCCTATCAGTCATCCTCATACCCCTTTTGGACAACCTACCATGACCGCTCATTTCGTCGGAACACCTTCTGAGGTCCGCCCCCAGGTGTTCCCAGCGGGAGCAGCTCCTAACATCTTCACTGCTCCACCGTGCCCTGCTACAACACAACCTTCAGCATTTACCTTCCAGAACCCTGTCTTTCCGGTGGATCCTCCTCAATATCCCACATATAACTACTCTCAGCCGCCACCATACGAACTTACACCAGGGCAGGACAAAACCCCCAAAGACCCAGAGCAGGATGAGATGGCAAAGAGAATGAGAAGCCTCGAGCAGAGCTTGAAAAACATGCAAGGATTGAGCGGGCAAAAGAGTGTCTCCTACAAAGACCTATGTATGTTCCCTCATGTACACTTGCCGTCAGGGTTCAAAACACCAAAATTTGAGAAGTATGACGGACACGGTGACCCCATTGCTCACCTGAAGAAGTATTGCAATCAGTTACGGGGAGCCGGTGGCAAAGAAGAGTTGTTGATGGCTTATTTTGGAGAAAGCTTGATTGGTATCGCTTCAGAATGGTATATGGACCAAGATGTCTCGCGTTGGCATATTTGGGATGAACTGGCCCGAGACTTTGTTCGACAATTTCAGTACAACATAGACATCGCGCCAGACAGGAACTCCTTGGCGAATCTAAGAAAAAGCCCTCAGAAAGTTTTCGCGAATACGCAATTAAGTGGCGTGAACAGGAATCAAGAGTGAAGCCTCCGATTGATGAGGTAGAGATGGTCACTGTTTTCCTTCAAGCCCAGGAAGCAGACTACTTTCAGAATATGATGTCGGCCATGGGCAAGCCTTTCGCAGATGCAATAAAAATCGGAGAAATGGTAGAGAATGGACTAAAAACAGGTAGAATCTTGAGCCAGTCAGCCATAAGAGCAACCTCCCAAGCCATCCAAGGCGGGTCTGGAGGAATGGCCAAAGGCAAAAAGAAAGAAGAAACAGTGATGGCAGCATCGGGAGGAAGAAGGTACCGGGCTCCTAGACCGGTGTTCTCTGAAAGAACCCCTCAACACTACTATCCTCATACTGATATGGCTTACGCTCCTCCACCTTATGCGATCATGAATGCTCAACCCTTCGGCCGACCGCAACCACAAGCTAATCGAAATCCACCTCCATTTCAAAGAAATCAACATCCTCACCAGAACCAATATAATCCCCGACCACCGCAAAATAACTTCCGCCCTCGGGAGCCGCCCAGACGACCAAATTTTACGCCGATTGGTGAACCCTACTCCAGTTTGTTCCCGAAGCTCGTTCAGATGAATCTGTTGCAGCCTATCCCCCAAAACAGACAGAACCCGGAATCCCCAGCTTATCAACGAGGGGTCCATTGTGCCTACCATTCAGGAGCTGAAGGGCATAGTACTGATAACTGCTGGACATTGAAGAAAGCTGTGGAAGATTTGATCGAACAAGGAAAAATAGTGTTGAGGGATGAAGAAGCCCCGAATGTGACCAATAATTCATTGCCCGCTCACAACAATGGGCCGGTAATCGGGATGATCTGTGAAGACAGAGAATTTGATCCAGCATTAAAAGCTATAATTGCTATTGCCGACGCAGAAAAGAAACCCAAGGTACCCCCGAAGCAAGAGAAAGGGGAGAAGAAGAATAAAAGTGTCAAAACTGACCCTGAGAAGAAACCTGAGACAAAAGCAGA
>NW_017683192.1:0-7787 GCF_001879085.1 Nicotiana attenuata
TTATACTTCCCACCAAGAGAGAGAGAGAGAGAGAGAGAGAGGGTGAGGAGATTTATTAAGGGACTTGCTCAGCCTATCAGATTGTACATGGCTAAGGAGACTTGGAGTGAGATTTCTTTCCAGGATGCAGCCAATGTGGCCAGACGAGTTGAGTTGGTTTTAGCTCGGGGGAGTGGTCAGAGGTCTGACAGAGGCCTCGTCACTCCGGTGGATTCAGTGGGACCTCATATGGAGGTCGGGGTACCTTTGGTAGAGGCCATCATCCCAGGCTGTTTCATTCAGTGCTTTAGGCATCCCATGGAGCTTCAGGGGGTCGTGGTCCTTATGTACCTCCTTTAGGGTAGCCAGCTTATAGTGCACCACCAGCTCCCATCAGAGCACCTCCTCTCCAGAGTTATAATCGCGGTCAGTCGGCCCGTTAGGGTCATTCTCAGTTTCCCCAGCAGCAGTATTCAGATGGATGTTTCCCCAGCAGCAGTATGCACCTCCTAGAGGTGGAGGTCAGGCCGTTAGAGGTGGACGCCAAGCCGCTAGAGGTGGACGCCGGCCAATAGGTGGTCGTCACAGGGATATAGTTTAGGGTGGTGGGGCCCAGCCCCAGTGTTATGCTATTCCAGCTAGGCTTGAGGTTGAGTCCTCCGATGCAGTTATCATAGGTACGGTTTCAGTTTGCAGTAGAGATGCTTCAGTTCTATTTGATCCAGGGTCTACATATTCGTATATGTCATCTTATTTCGCTCCATATTTGGTTGTGCCTCGTGATTCTTTGAGTGCTCCCGTGTATGTGTCCACCCCAGTAGGGGATTCTATTATTATATACCGTGTCTATCGTTCGTGTGTGGTTGTTATTAGGGGTCTTGAGACTAGTGTAGATCTCCTACTTCTCGATATGGTGGATTTCGATGTCATTTTGGGGAAGGATTGGTTGTCACCTTACCATGCAATATTGGACTGTCATGCCAAGATCGTGACCTTAGCCTTACCGGGGTTGCCTCGGTTGGAGTGGAGAGGGACTCTCGGTCATTCTATCAGTAGGGTTATTTCTTATATGAAGGCTCGGCGTATGGTTGAGAAGGGGTGTTTAGCTTATTTGGCTTATGTTCGTGATTCTAGTGCGGAGGTTCCTTCTATGGATTCTGTACCAGTTGTTCGGGAGTTTCTAGAGGTATTTCCTGCAGACCTGCCGGGGATGCCACCCGACTAGGATATTGACTTTTGCATTGATTTGGCTCCGGGCACTCAGCCCATTTTTATTCCGCCGTATCGCATGGCCCCGCCAGAGTTGAAAGAATTGAAGGAGTAGTTGCAACATTTGCTTGATAAGGGCTTTATTAGACCTAGTGTCTCACCCTAGGGTGCGCCGGTGTTGTTTGTTAAGAAAAAGGATGGATCGATGAGGATGTGCATAGATTATCGGCAGTTGAACAAAGTCACCATCAAGAACAAGTATCCATTGCCGATGATTGATGACTCATTTGATTAGCTTCAAGGTGCCAAGGTGTTTTCGAAGATTGATTTGAGATCTGGCTACCATCAGTTGAGGATTAGGGCATCCGATGTCCCTAAGACAACTTTTTGCACTCGGTACGGGCATTATGAGTTTCTAGTGATGTCATTTGGGTTGACAAATGCCCTAGAAACATTCATGGATTTGATGAACCGGGTGTTCAGGCCTTATCTGGATTCCTTCGTGATTGTTTTCATTGATGATATTTTGATCTACTCCCGCAGCTGAGAGGAGCATGAGCAACATCTTCGAATCGTTCTTCAGACTCTGAGAGACAGCCAATTATATGCTAAGTTTTTGAAATGCGAGTTTTGGTTGGGTTCAGTTGCTTTCTTGGGTCATATGGTATCAACATAGGGTATTCAGGTGGATCCTAAGAAGATTGAGGCAGTCAAGGACCGGTCTAGACCCACATCAGCTACAGAGATCTGAAGTTTCTTGGGTTTGGCGGGTTATTACCGTCGGTTTGTGGAGGGGTTTCATCCATAGCAGCCCCGATGACCAGGTTGACCAAGGAGGGTGCCCCGTTCAGGTGGTCGGACGAGTGTGAGGCAAAATTTCAGAAGCTCAAGATAGCTTTGACTTCGGTGCCGGTGTTGGTATTACCCACAGGTTCAGGGCCATATATAGTATATTGTGACACGTCTCGTATTGGACTTGGTGTGGTGTTGATGCAGAATGGCAAGGTTATTGCATATGCTTTGCGGCAGTTGAAGATTCACGAGAAGAATGATCCAGTTCATGATTTGGAGCTAGCAGCCATTGTTCACACGCTGAAAATTTGGAGGCATTATCTATATGGCGTGTCGTGTGAGGTGTTCACGGATCATAAGAGTTTGCAGCATTTGTTCAAGCAGAAGGAGCTCAATTTGAGGCAGAGGAGGTGGTTGGAGCTATTGAAAGACTATGATATCACCATCTTGTATCATCCCGGGAAGGCCAATGTGGTGGCCGATGCATTGAGTAGGAAGTCGGCTAGTATGGGTAGGCTTGCCTATATTTCAGTCGGTGAGAGACCGCTTGCTTTGGATGTCCAGGCTTTGGCCAATCAGTTCGTGAGGTTGGATGTTTCTGAGCCCAGTCGTGTTCTAGCTTGTACAGTCACTCGGTCTTCATTATTTGAGCGTATCAGAGACCGGCAGTATGATGATTCTCATTTGCTTGTCCTTAGGGACACAGTGCGGCACGGAGGTGCCAAGCAGGTTGCAGTTAGAGATGACAGAGTTCTGAGGATGCAGGGGCGAGTTTGTGTGCCTAATGTAGGTGGGCTTCGTGAATTGATTCTAGAGGAGGCCCATAGTTCCCGATATTCTATTCATCCGGGTGCCGCCAAGATGTATCAGGATTTGCGGCAGCATTACTGGTGGAGAAGGATGAAGAAGGATATTGATGCATATGTAGCTCGGTGTTTGAATTGTCAGCAGGTAAAGTACGAACATTAGAGACCTGGTGGTTTGCTTCAGAAGATTGAGACTCCTGAGTGGAAGTGGGAGTGTATCACTATGGATTTTGTTGTTGGACTCCCAGGGACTCATAGGAAGTTCGATACAGTATGGGTTATTGTTGATAGGCTGAATAAGTCAGCGCATTTCATTCCTGTGGCAGTTTCCTATTCTTCGGAGTGGTTGGTTGAGATCTATATCTGGGAGATCATTCGTCTTCATGGTGTGCCCGAGTCTATCATTTCTGACCGAGGTACGCAGTTTACCTTGCATTTCTAGAGGGCAGTGCAGCGTGAGTTGGGTACGAGGGTCGAGTTGAGCACAACATTTCATCCTCAGACGGACGGACAGTTCGAGCGCACTATACAGATTTTGGAGGATATGCTTCGCACCTGTGTTATTGACTTTGGAGGCTCTTGGGATCAGGTCTTGCCGTTGGCGGAGTTTGCCTACAACAACAACTATCAGTCGAGCACCTATGGCTTCTTATGAGGCCCTATATGGTAGACGGTGTCTATCGCCACTTGGGTGGTTTGAACCGAGAGAGGCTCAGTTGTTGGGTACAGATCTAGTGCAGGATGCCTTGGATAAGGTTATGATCATTTAGGATAGACTTCGTTCAGCTCAGTCCAGACAAAAGAGTTATGCCGACCGTAAGGTTCGTGACGTAGCATTCATGGTCGGATAAAGAGTGTTGCTTCGAGTGTCGCCCATGAAGGGCGTGATGAGATTTGGGAAGAAGGGCAAGCTAAGACCTACGTTCATCGGGCCTTTTGAGATCTTTGATCGAGTGGGAGAGGTGGCTTACAGACTTGCGTTGCTGCCAGGTTTATCAGCTGTGCATCCAGTGTTTCATGTGTCCATGCTTCGGAAGTATCACGACGATCCATCCTACGTGTTAGACTTCAGCACTGTCTAGTTGGACAAGGATTTGACCAACGAGGAGGAGCCGGTAGCTATTCTAGACCGGCAGGTTCGTCAGTTGAGATCGAAGGTTACCCTTCGCTTTGTGTGCAATGGTGAGGTCAGCCTGTTGAGGCAACTATCTGCGAGTCCAAGTCCGATATGCGGAGCATATATCCCCATCTTTTCACCAACTCAGGTATTTTTTTCTATGTCTGTTCGAGGATGAACGGCTGTTTTAGAGGTGGAGAATGTGATGACCCAAAGGGTTATCTTTTGTTTTGGAATCCAATTCCGTATTTCGAGGCCTTAAAAACCTCTATTTATCCCTCCTCGATTTGCATGCGCAGTCCGAGCGCGTATCCAGAAAGCTATTGTGTGAAAAATTTAAGAAAAGATGATTTTTGGCTTGAAAAGATGATTTTAGTTGACTTCGGTCAACATATTGGGTAAACGGACCCGGACTCGTGTTCCGAAGGTCCCGGAGGGTCCGTAGTAAAATATGGGACTTGGGCGTATGCCCGGAATTGGATTCCGAGGTCCCTAACCCGAGAAATGAATTTTTGAAGAAAATTGTTAACTCAAATATAATGGTTTTTACAAATTGAATAATGTTTGATATTGATGTTGACCCGTATTTTAGTTCCGGAGCCCGGTACAGTTCCGTTATAATATTTAAACCTTATTTGTAAAATTTGGTGGAAAACGGAAGTAATTTGACGTGATCGGACCATTGGTTGAGAAAATAGGAAGTCTGAAACTATCTTGAAAATTTCATGTGTTTTGGTGTTGAATTAGTAGTTCTAGGTGTTATTTTGGCGATTTGATCGCATGAGCAAGTTCTTATGATTTTAAGATTTGTGTGCATGTTTGGTTTGGAGCCCCGTGGGCTCGGGTGAATTTTGGATAGGCTACGGAGTGTTTTGAGCCTTAAGGAATTTTCTGGTATGTTGCAGATCTGCAGACTTCACATTTGCGAAGTCTGGCTCATAAATGTGAGCATCGCATTTGCGAAGTTACTTCGCATTTGCGATCAGAGGGCTGGGAAGGGGACCTTCGCAATTGCGAAGCTCATTGTCGCAATTGCGACTAGAACAGAGCCGCATTTGCGAATAACTGTTCGCATTTCCAGGCCAGGCTTCGCATTTGCGAAGCATTGGTCGCATTTGCGAACCTGTGATCACAAATGCGATACCTGCAACTGTTCAAAACATAACTTAGACGGGATTTTTGGTTCATTCTCCCATTTTTCAAAACCTAAACTTCAAGAGGTGATTTTCCTCGAGCAAGTTCTTTCCTAATTCATAAGTAAATGATTCTTAACTTATTTCTTTCAATCTATTCCAACTTTTTTACAAGATTTCATCTTAGAATCTAGGGTTTTTCATGGTGGAATTGGGTGTTTTTGAGGGCTTTCGAAATTTTGGGATTTGGACCTCAATTTGAGGTAGAATTCCAAAACCAATTGTATATCGGGGCTCGGGGGTGAATAGATAATCGGATTTTGGTCCGAATTTCGAGTTTTGACCAAGCGGGCCCGGGGTCAATTTTTGACTCTTTGGAGAAAATGTTGGGAAATCTTTAATTATGCATTGAAATTGGGTTCTTTAGCGTTTATTGATGTTATTAATTTAAATATGGCTAGATACGAGTGGATTGGTGGTGGAATCGAGGGGTAAAGAGGTATTTGAGCTGTGAACTACCCGTTGGCTTGAGGTAAGTGTTTGGTCTAACCTTGACTTGAGGGATTAGGGATCCCCGACTTGCTTGCTATGTGAAATACCATGTGTGTGGTATAGGTGTGGTGAAGAGCACCAATGCGTCACCAAATTACTTGCTTAGCCTGTTCCCTTGCCTCGTTTCCCTATAATTTGCTCTCCCGTTTTACTTGCTACTTGCTTATTGATGCTTCCATGTCTAATTGCTTCTTGTTCAATGTTGTTTCTCTATTGGTGTTGTTAATTGTTCCATTGTTCCATTATATTACACTGTTGATTTATGTTGGCTTATTGGTGCTTCATGGTACATTTTAGTTGGTCTCGCTGTGTAGTTTTAACTGGTGAACTTTCATAATTGTAATGATATTCCCTTGTGTTGGTTTGAGGTATAAGTGTCGTGGAGAATTTGAGTTAACTTGTGAAATACTTGTCTTTATTTTGTGATTGGTGCTGATATATATATTGGGATCGGGTTGCACGCCGCAACAGGAGGAATAAGGGTGAATGTGATTGTCTGGTGGGATGGGTTGCACGCCGCAACAAGGAGTAATAAGGGTGGACAGGTGGGTTCGGGTTGCACGCCGCAACATGAGGAATAAGGGTGATATATTGAGGAGTAATAAGGGTGGACTGGTGGGATCGGGTTGCACGCCGCTACAAGGAGTAATAAGGGCAAATGCTTATACTGTTATTGATTATATGGTGGGATCGGGATGCGCGCCGCATCATTTGTTGTTTATGTATTCATATTCTGCTGAGGTTCATTATTGTGGTGTTGAATTCCCTTAAGGATTGGTTATAGTTGGGTGTTGGTAGAGCGACCGAATTTCGTATTCATTTAATGCAAGTCACTGTTTTATTTCATTCTGTATTTCCTTTTTGTTTTAGTATAAACTGTTGCAGGTTATATATATTGTTATGCCCCGCCGTAGCCTCCTCACTACTTCGTCGAGGTTAGGCTCGGCACTTACCAGTACATGTGGTCGGTTGTACTGATACTGCACTCTGCACTTTCTGTGCAGATTTCGGAGCTAGTGGCTGATCGAGAGGTTGGTTGCTTTCACTGCACTCAGGAGACCCACGGTAGTCCTGCCGGCATCCGCAGGCCCTGACGTCCCCTCCTATCTTTATTTTATTCTGTTTTATTTTTCTCCGAGACAGATGTATATTTTTCTTTCAAACCAATACCTGTAGTATTCGTAGACTGTTCGTGAGTTGTGACACCGATTTCTGGGTGGTATTTACTTCGTTAATAGTGTAAGCGTAACTAGTTAAATCATGTGCATTCGCTTTTGTTTCCGCCGATTTAGTTGCTGTTAAAATTTTAATTATAAAATGATAAAGAAAAATGGTGTAATATTTTGTAGCATTGGCTTGCCTAGCGAGTGCAATGTTAGGCGCCATCACGGTCCCGAATGTGTGAAGTTCGGGTCGTGACAATTTCCCCAATTAAGTATAAGAAAATACAGAAAATGAAGTAGACAATATCCTTAGTAAAGATTTATATCAACATGAAATGGTTCAATATTTAATTCTCCATGTTGGAACTATGTTTAGGCAATTAAGGAATTTCATTAAATACATAACATCATAGTATTGCGTCATATTTGATTATATTTCCCATTTGTGAGTAACATTAAAGTGGTAGTGAAAAATGTGAAAGCAACATTAGTTCTTATTATAGGTGGACTAGTCTTTATCTTTCATTTTCTTTAGCACACATGAGTAGACAATTTGTCCGTGACTAAAAAGTAGTAACATATTTTTATGACAACCCCAAAATGTTGATACCCAATTTTTCTCTATGTATTTTTCATATACAAAATACTTTCAAAATAATGTATATGCATATATAAGCATGCCCAAGTATTTTGGTATTTTTCCTAATTTTTAAGGGGTTTTTAAATTTAATTTATTGTCCATTTTAGCAGTACAAAATCAATAATTATTCCCAAAATCATCCATTTTTGGTGAACAATTTATCTTATTCCCATATTTATACCAAAATATAGTTAAAGTAATTTTTGTATATTTTTTACGAATTTATTTGGCATTTTAAAAGCTAAATTGCATATAATTGCAATTTTAGCCTATTTTAAGATTAATAGCATTTTATAATTATAAAATTGGTTCCAGTATTTTTAAATTAATATTTATATATTGTTTACTGATTCAGTACTTTTAATTAAATTTCAAAATCATTTTTTACTATTTTTC
>NW_017683192.1:8253-8797 GCF_001879085.1 Nicotiana attenuata
GTTCTTACTTGTTTGCTGCACTATAAAAGGGGCTCGACCCTTCAGCACTAAAACAACTTTTGAACCTTTTAATCCTAAGTTCAATACTCATACTCTCACATGGATACTCTCAATCACAATACTCTTTCAATTCTCTACTCTCTTCTGAGACTTTTGTACTGCTTTGCATGCAACTTGGCTTTTCAAGACTGCTGTTTTACTTATTTGTTTTCCCTAAAATTGGTATGTCCCAATTTAATTCCAGCTCCCTCCCTATGTGTTTACTTTACGGTTGCCATGTTCTGGTTTACTTTGTTGTTTATACTCTGTATTAAGCATGTTCTTTCTTTATATTTACTGCTTGCTGTAAAATCCCCATACCCCCCATTCCCCTATGTGTGTTGAGTTAAAGTTCATGGCCTGGCCGCATCCAAATTGCTGCTCAGGTCTGAACCTGACCTTCAATAGGTCCTAACACCCAAACTCAAGCTGACAGGCTGGTCAGGGGTGTGCCAGCACCTTAATTGCTGGGCATGACCACTAGTTTTGTCATGGCTTTCCCTAA
>NW_017683193.1:0-8795 GCF_001879085.1 Nicotiana attenuata
CCAGCACTTACATCATCTGCCACGCGCGTACCGCCACCAAAGCTTTGCATCATCCACCAAATACATAGTCGTAATGGTGACCTTGTCTTCATCTTGCACCTTGGCAGCATGGAAGTACTGCTCCATATCCCACAGGAAGTTTTCGAGTTTCTCGGCACTCCTTGAGCCATTAAACTCTTTAGGCTCCGGAGTTCTGACCCTCGTACGATCTGCCCCACGCTGTGCTTCATCATTGCCAACAGCATGACGCAACAACCCATTTTCCGTTTTCAGATCTGTGCACTTCTGGCTCAGCCTATTCAACTCACCCTCATGATAGGCAAGACGAGTCATGATAGTCAGAAATTGATCCCCATCAACAGTTCCGACGAGTGCCTCTAATGCAGCAACCTTTTCCTTCAGTTCTGCGTTGCCACCAGCCATTCTTCACAAAATTTCAGCCACTGAACGTTGTGTCTTCGCCCCGATCCAGCCACGCTCTGATACCGGTTGTCATAGGGGTGATTTATGTCACTCGAATTTCTGCCCGAGGTTCACCTCCGTGCGGCAGTCAAGCCCAGCCTTGACTTCAGCCTTTCCAACACTTAGTTTTATTTTAGGGACGTTTGGAACTTAGAACGAAATAGGCAGCAAGAACAGTAAATAAAGGCACACGATATACAGGAATTTTTTCCCAACTCGTATTAATATGTGAATACAAGAACACAATAGCCAACCCTATGGCCAAGACAAAGAATTCCCTAATTCCCTACCCCAAAATGATTTTCCCACCCTTAGAAAATGACTTAGACGATTTTGGCTTAAGTACAAAAGCTAAGTTCTGCCCCGTTTTTGGCACTCTAAGCACATATTTATAAGGCTACAATCAGTTGACAAGCCCCAACCGATGGGCAAACATGTTAGGACAAGGTACAAAAACGTGCCCCATGTTTTGGGCCATGATCAGCATGTCTTGGAAGAGGTTGCAACTGCCAACTGCTTCCCATGTGCTTTTCATATGTTTTCCAACTGCTGCTTGGGCACAACATGTGCCTGATTTTCGCCCAGCTGCCTTGTGCCAAGGCTGGCATTGCGCCCAGCCTTGCCTTTGACACTGCTCCGCACTAATATCATAGCCCCAGCTCGCCAACCCTTGACTTAGCCGCACACGTTCATTGCCACAATTGCCCGCTTATGTCAAGTTGCCCTCAACTTGATTAAATCTGCCCGCATCAGTTGTCCTTGCTTGTCCCGCATTGCCTTGCCTTGCCTTGCCATGCCTTTGCCCCTGCTTTGACATGGCTTTGCCTTGCCATTGTTTTGCCAACCCGCACGTCTAAGTAAAATGCGCCTTGCTTCCGTTCAAGGTGCGTTTGTCAACCCCGCATAGTCCGTCATGCCGAGCAGCCCATCATGATGTTGCCCAATTTTTCAGGTTGTGTGCCAAGGCCATCATGAAAATCCTTGTCACAACCCACACCTGCCGAGGACCTTTGTCAAGGGCTAACACCTAGACACCTCTCCACTAAGAACTTCTTCACTCCATGGCAACACACATTCATCCAACCGATTGTCCAGTAACCCTTTACCAGAACAACCATTCATGCCAACTCCAAATCCTGCACCAAATCGTATAACCTCCACGTCCCAGAATAACATTTTCAAGCCCAAAAGATAGTTCTGTAATCTAACCCATTTATCTACTATGCCAACAACCTTTAAGCAAGCTAAAATTCATGAAGAGCGGAGACAAGCTATGAAAGCAGAATACGATACTTTGATGAGGAATCAAACTTCGGAATTGGTGCCGAGAGACCCAATAAAAAATATTATGGACTGCAAGTGGTTGTATCACAAAAAGAGAAAAGCAGATGGCTCTATCGATTGCTACAAAGCTCGCCTGGTTGCAAAGGGGTTCACGCAGCGCCCTGGCTTGGATTTTCATGAAACCTTCAGTCCGGTTGTCAAACCAATGACAGTGTAGCTGGTGATATCCATAGTCGTGCAACATAGTTGACCGTTTCATCAACTCGACGTCAGTAATGCTTTCTTACAGGGCCAGTTGACTGAACAAGTTTTTATATCTTTTTGTTGATTCCCAATTTCCTTCTCATGTATGCAAACTGAAGAAAGCCATTTATGGCCTTAAACAAGCCCATCGGGCTTGGTATACTGCATTGCGTGATCATCTACAAAAAGTGGGACTTATTAAGTCTGAATCTGATACCTCTTTATTTATTCTAAATAATCGAGCTGCAACTATTTATGTGCTTGTCTATGTTGATGATATCTTGGTCATGAGAAATCATCCCAGATTGATTAGGCATGTTATTGATTCCTTGGCTTCTCGTTTTTCTTTGAAAGATCTTGGTTATTTAAACTACTTTTTGGGTGTAGAAGTTAAAAAAGTGCCACATGGTCTTATTCATTCTCAATCCAAATATATTCTTGATATTCTTTTTGAGTTGGATATGGACCATTGTAAAGGAGTCTCAACGCCGATATGTTCCAGTAATTTACCTCGGGCAGATGATGGTTCTCCCCCAGCTAATGCCACACTCTACAGGCGCACACTTGGTAAATTACAGTATTTATCATTCACACGGCCTGACATCTCTTATGATGTCAACAAATTCACACAGTTTATGTACAAATGATCATACCCAACTATGCCTTATAAAAAGGACTAAGTGATCGTTGCAAATGTAATTCGATTTACAAGTCCGGAGTCGAATCCCATAGAGAACTAAGGCTTAGCTATAACTATTTATTATCACTAAGAAGACAAGCTCGAACAAATTCTGAAACTATAAATATTAAGATTCCTATGTCTAACTAATTAACTAAATAATTGAAGTAGTAAATTATACCCTAGTGATACTAAGGTTTTGGAGAAAAGATTAAGGAGAGGTCTAGAGTTACGATTTTCCCATTTGTCAGAATCTCCCCCACTACGTTTTCTGTAAATTCGCCTAAGTATTCTCTACCGACCGTGAGCACTTTGGGTGTCGTAGCTCTCTCTCGAGCAACTATCACAATTTACCATACATATTATCTCGAACTACGCTAGCTGGCACTAATTCACCGCTCACTACGATCGCACCAAGGTTTCGTTATCTCTAATCCCGCCTTTAAACCCTATGTATTGATCTCTCGCATACGTTAGGAGTGATGTTGTTCAACAACTACCTAAATGTGTACTCTCTCTCGAGCAATATACACACTAAATAAGCACAGTAATTGAGATCTCTTCAATCAACAACAACGAAAATATAGTTGAACAAGTAGAGAAAAATCAAAGGCAAATCTATATTTAACGTAGTAGAAAATCATCCTCCAATAGTGTCACGACACAATTCCATTATAGGCCGTGATGGCGCCCAACACTGTTGTCAGGCAAGCCAACACTGATCAAACTAGTGGATTCCAGTTTAAATAAATTACAAAGTGGATAACATTTCCTCATTTGTTAAAAAGATTTAGAAATTTGCAAATATAACAGAATTAAACGGAAGCAAATGAGTACAAATCGTAATCATGCAAACAAATCCAAAATCATAAATATACTAATGTGTGTGCCAAGACCTGGTGTCGCAAGTGTGTGGGCAATGTAGTAGAATATACAAAAGAATACTAGCCTACTGTTTGAAAGGAATAAACAAAAAAATATAACATAAGGAAGACTCCAACTGCTGCAGAACGGCTCAAAAGGCAGCTCACTATAAAGTCTCGAGATGGGGATCAAATCTGTGCGGACTGGTAACCAGATGCACCTGCCTCAGATCCTGTACAATTAAGTACAAAAGTGTAGCGTGAGTACATAAATAATATGTACCCAGTAAGTAACTAGTCTAACCTAGTAGAAGTAGTAACGAGGGGTCGACTCCGACATTTACTAAGGGCCAACAATATGATAATATGAAATTCTAATTAAGCATGATATATAGAGATAACAATAAAACTCATAACAAGAAATAACTGAACAATTCTTTCACCATATTTAAGAACCCAAATCACTTTCTTCATTTAAAACACTTGATTTCTCAAACAATGAATTTTTACCAATTATAAAAGGGACTTCCAGTTCTATTATTACGCATAAATTCTGTCGAGGACATTCGGCCCGATCCAACATAAATGTAAACTGTGCACTGCCGAGGGTCGAACGACACGAACCATAGATGCATGTATTGACCTACCGAGGCGAATAACCGGCTCCCATGAGAGAGAATTACCCCGCTCGCGGAATATACTTGCGACGCGGTCAAATATAAATTTATCAATAATCAAACCCTTTCTTGATTCTTTTCGAAATAAAGACAATTCAACAGCTTTTAAATTCTTAAAAATCCTCAACTTAGTTCCATTTGATACAAATAACAAATATAATCAAATAACGGTATCCACAAAGCATGGTGTAAACCTAAAACTACCCGGACATAAGCATGAATACTAGCTACGTACGGACTCTCATCACTCCGTGCGTACGTAGCCCCCACAAATAACAACACATATTAATTAAGTTCACCTATGGGGTAAATTCCCTCTTACAAGGTTAGAAAAGAGACTTACCTCGTCTCTAAGCCTACTTCCCGGTTCAAAAAAGGTACTCAAACCTCCAAATTTGGTGCCAAACGACTCGAAACTAGTCAAACATTACATAAATTAATCAATCTATGCTCAAAAATTCATAGCCCCACTATTAAAGTGATTACCCAACCCAAAATGCAAGATTCCAAAAATTCACCCCCGTGCCCACATGCCTGTAGTCCAGAAATTTTCGAAGAAAGTTGTTACCCATAACCTTAGGAAAATAAATATATGATTTTCACTAAGTTCCATAATCATTTTCGTGGAAAAATCTCATTTTTATTAAACCCTAGATTTTTCATCTAAACCCATAATTTCTACCAAATTTTCATGTTGAAATCTATCCATTATCTATGTATGAAACTCAGACTAAGTAAAAATTATTTACCTCACAAAGCTAGGTCGAAATCACCTCCTTAAAAGCTCTCAAATCGCCCAAGAGTGGAAGAAAATGTGATAAAAATGGCCTAAGTCCGTATTCAATGACCCCTCACTACCCGACGACTTTCACACCTGCGGAAAATCAATGCAGGTGCGCACTTCCCTCACCTAGCCAGTCTCTGCAACTGCGGACTGAAGGGGCCGCTTCTGCGAAGCTAGCCGCACCTGCGACCACAGCTCTCACACCTGCGGTCACGCAGGTGCGACCAATCTTCCGCATCTGCGTTTCCTTGGCTGCCCTTGATTTCTCGCTTCTACCGCTCGTGGCTCGCACCTGCGAGCCTGCACCTGGTGCTGGCCAAGCGCAGGTGCGATTATGATAGATCTGGGGAGCTTCAGCTGTTGCTTCAAGCTCCCAACTTGGTCCGAGCCACGTCCGATCGACACTCGGGGCCCCCGGGGCCCCGCGCGAACATACCCACAAGTCTAGAATCATAAAACGGACACGCTCGAACTCTCAGGAACGCCTAAAACAAAACTAAAACTAAGAATCGCACCCCAAAACCGATTGAATCAAACTTATGAACTTCAAGTTCTTTAATTTACTTCCAATGCACCGAAACGTACTTAAACTACTCGGAATGACACCAAATTTTGTGTGCAAGCCTTAAATGACATTATGGAACTACTCCCGATCTTGTTTTTTTGTTTGGACCTCGATATCACCAAAACCCGCTCCAAACTAAATTTAAAGAACTTCTAAAACCTTCAAGAACCAACTTTCAGTATTAGGCGCCAAAATGCTCCCGGGTCATCCAAAACCCGATCCGAACATACGCCCAAGTCCGAATAATCATACAAACTTATTGGAACCGTCAAATCCCAATTTCGAGGTCGTTACTCAAAATGTACACCGAAGTCAAACTTGGCCTTTTAAGCCAACCTTAAGGAACCTAGTGTTCCAATTTCAACCCGAACATTCTAGAAAGCAAAACGACCGGTCGGGTCGTTACATTCTCCACCTCTTAAACAAACATTCATCCTCGAACATGTTTAGATTCATACCTGTAGTGCTGAATAAGTACGGATATCTGCTCCGCATGTCCTCCTCGGACTCCCAGGTCGCTTCCTCGATTGGTTGGCCCCTCCACTAAACCTTTACCACGGAAATACTCTTGGATCTCAACCGGCGATCCTGAGCATAGACACGTGAAAAACCGGATGAACCCCTGATAGGCTGGGAGGTAGAGCAAGCTCATAAACAACCTCCCCAACCCGCCTCAACACCTCAAATGGGCCTATAAACCTTAGGCTCAGCTAGCCCTTCTTCCCAAATCTGATAATACCCTTCCTCTGTGAGACTTTCAAGAGAACCTTCTCGCCTACCATAAATGATACGTCACGCCCCTTCTGATTCGCGTAGCTCCTCTGTCTGGACTGTGCTGTGCGAAGTCGCTCCTGAATCAACTTTACCTTTTCCAAGGAATCATTCACCAAATCAGTACCATATAACTTAGCCTCGCCGGGCTCAAATCTCTAACCATATATAGCCTCAAATGGAGCCATCTCGATGCTGGACTGATAACTGTTGTATTAAGGAAACTTGGCCGAAGGTAAGAATCGATCCCACTGCCGTCCAAAGTCAATCACACATCTGAGCATGTCCTCCAGGATCTGAACTGTCTTCTCCGACTGCCCGTCGGTCTGTGGATGAAATGCTGTGCTGAGCTCTACCGGGTCCTTAACTCACTCTGTATGGCTCTCAAGAAATATGAAGTAAATCGAGGGCCTTTATCTGATATGATGGAAACGGGCACACCATGCAACCGAACTATCTCCTAAATATAGATTTGGGCCAACCTCTCTGAAGTATACGTAGTCACAACCGGAATGAAGTGTGCTGACTTGATCAACCTGTCGACAATGACCCAAACTGCATCAAACTTCCACAAGGTCCGCGACAACCCAACTACGAAGTCCATAGTAATGCGCTCCCACTTCCACTCTGGTATAGTCATCTACTAGAGTAGACCACCAGGCCCCTGGTGCTCATACTTAACCTGCTGGCAATTCAGGCACCTAGACACATACTCAACTATGTCTTTCTTCATCCACTGCCACCAATAATTCTGCCTCAGGTTACGATACATCTTCGTAGCACCTGGATGAATGGAATACCGAGAACTGTGTGCCTCCTCCAGAATCCTCCCTCTCAAGCCATCGACATTAGCAAGACGACCCTGGAGTCGCAAAACACCATCCTCACTGATAGAAGCCCCCTTGGAACTACCCCGTAGTATCGTTGTTACACCCCATGTTTTCGTACGTGGAAGTACGCCATAAGTAAATTGATATAAGCTCGGAAAGGAGTTATTACATCCCACATTTTCGTATGTTGAAGTTTCATCGTAAGTTAACCGGCGCAAGTTCGTGAATGAGATCATTTTGAGATTATAGGCACCATGCTGTTTCAAACAAGTGATAAGTAAATTCGTGAAGGTGAGAGGATAAGTGAACTGAAGATATTGAGTTTCGTCGATGTTTGACAATTTGGGATAAAATACGGTCCGAGCTAAAATACCCGATATTTATGGAATAGTAACATACAAGGTACCACATGACCATGATAGTAATGTGTATAAGGTATGTTAAAAGTGAGTATTATTTTAAGTAATTTGAAATAATTCTTAATTATGTGGATAATCAGGTAGCCATTGATTTTAGTGGGAGATTAATAATTAATTAAGATGATTGGTTGTTAATTATTGGATAAGATCCTCACGTGGCAGCACCCCATCACTTATAAAGTGACTCTTAAAGTCTTGCATAAATGTCACATTTTGGAAGATTTAGAGTGATTTAGTCATCCACCAAGTGAGCCACACCCACTTAAGATTTCCTACGACTAATGAAAAAAGATTGTGCCTTTTGCACATTTCCGTGTTAGGCTTCATATTTCTTTCTGTATTTTGGATGAGAGCCAAAATTTCTCTTTGTGTGTACTTGATGCTTCCGCTACTTCTGCTTCCATTACAGTAGGTTTAATTTGCAATAACAACCACATGATGACTAGCTAGTCTTATATTGTAAGCATTTGGTTGACGAACAAATCACAAGTATTGTTTGGATCATTTCCTTGGTAACAAAGAATTAAAGATCAAGAATGGAATTCAATCTCTTAAGGAGTGGGCTAACCGTAAGTTTCCATCTTCCTACAATTCAGTTTGCTTCATGTTCATTAATATGAATTCATGTGTTGCCTTAAAATCCAATTAAATCTCTTATAGAGAGTGGCTGGTCGTGAGTTCTTCAAGGAGCAAAATAATTCCATAGCAAAATTCGATAACGTTGGTTGTTGATTCTATAAAGCGTGAATTGCAAATTCTAAGAGAATCGGTTGAGGTATGTTAAGGCTATCCCTTCATTCCTTTTGGCATGATCTATACGATACAAACGAAACGAGTAAATGCACAATTTCCATAAATGACTCTATTCATAGAAATACTAGAGATGCTTATGGTCTTGATTCCCCATGTGTCATATTATTCTATCATCTGTTCATGGGTCTCAAAAAATACGTAAGTTGATAAAGTTTACTTCATGATGTTAATCAGAGGCATAATGGTCTTATGATGTTCCGAAAGATTCTATTGACGTACATCTCATGCATTGCATTCATTTATATATGCACATTGACCCATGACCAGATGGTACGTAAGTTGATAAAGTTTACTTCATGATATTAATCAGAGGCATAATGGTCTTATGATGTTCCGAAAGATTCTATTGACGTACATCTCATATATATATATATATATATATATATATATATATATATATATATA
>NW_017683194.1:0-3985 GCF_001879085.1 Nicotiana attenuata
AATGACCCTTCGTGCAAATATAATCAAAACATGGCACGGAATGACCCTTCGTGCATTATCACTCTTCCTCACCCAAACAGCAATCACAACCAAACGGGGCGAGGGGATAAACAAATAATAAGAAATGTCCCGGCAAGGGAATTACACAATTAACAGCTAAATCCCGGCAAGGGAGCAACAACAATACTTTCACATCCCGGCAAGGGAGATAATCAATATACTCAAACCATCCCGGCAAGGGATTTATCATATCTCTTTCTATTTCTTTCATTTCTAACTCAATAGTCTTTTTATCGTTCTCTCTAAAGAATTTACAATTCATAATTAGTCCTCATACTCTTCACATTGCATAGAATTCATCATTAACATGGAAGAGTCATAACAATATCAGGATAAGTCATACAAGGACCCATGGTCATGCTAGACACCAGTGTATAGATACTCGTCACCATGCCTATACACCGTACTCGACAAATAGCAATTAGCAAGTAAGACTCTACTCCTATTCCCTCAAGCCAAAGTTAGACCAAACACTTACCTCAACTTCCACAGCTAAATCAATCCACAACGACCGCCTTCCCTCTCGAATTCGGCTCCAACTCAATCAAATCTATGAAATAACGACTTTACAACATTAATAATAGCTAAACAAACTAAACCCAATGCCTAAATATAGATTTCTAAGCTTTCTTCCCAAAACTCCAAAAATCGACCCCGGGCCCGCTTGGTCAAAACACGAGGTTCGAACCAATTCCATGTCACCCATTCCCCCATGAGCCTGAATATACAATTTGTTTTCAAATTCGACCCCAAAACGAGGTCTAAATCAAAGAAAATTGAAAAGCCCTAACTCTACCCATTTCCCCCAATTTCAACCCTAGATTACATGATTTGGGCCTCGGAATTTGATAAATGATGAAGAAAAATGAAGGAAACAAGTGGGAATTTACTCACCTAAGTGGTCTTGAAGAATGAGGGCTTCAATGGACTCCTAGAGCTTGGGGAAGAAGAGAGCTCGTGAATTTTTTTGAATAAAACCCGAAGTTACTGTTCTGGAAACTTAAGAAAATCACTAGGCAAAATTACACTATGCTTTCGTGACATAAGGGTCGCGTTCGCGAAGAAGAGAAACTGGTAAGCGTCGTGATCGCGGAAAGTAAGTCGCGATCGCATAGAAGGAATGGGCTGGGTCCAGGTTTTGTGCTATGCGAACGCGGGAAGGACCCCGCGAACGCGATGAGGCAAGTTGCAAAGCTATGCGTTCGCGAGCCACTAAATGCGAACGCGAAGGAGAAAGTACTGAGGTCCTGAGTTTGGCTTACGCGATCGCGATGGTGGTGACGCGAACGTGAAAGAGAAAACACTGAAGCTATGCGAACGCGAAGGTGGAGTGCGAACGTGAAGAAGGAATTCACTGTGCACCAACAGCAGATTTTTCTACAATTTTTCCCAACTCCAAAACCATCCTGAACACCTCCGAAAACACTCCCGAGCCCTCGGGGGTCCTAAACAAACACACACACTAACTCAACCACATCCTACGAACTTAACCGTGCGATCAAATCGCCAAAATAACATCAAAAACGAGGAATCAAACCTCAAAATCATCACTTTTTCATCAAACTTCATAACCTTTCATTTTTAGATATTTAGGTCCGAAACACGTCAAATGACATCCGATTTCAACCAAATTTCACAGAAAGCGCTTAAACCATATATAAGACTTGTACCGGGCGTCGGAACCAAAATACGAGCCCGATACCACAGTCTTTTAATCAATTTTCATTTCCATTTTCCTTAATAATTTCAGAAAACCAATTTCATAGAAAAATTCTTTTCTCGGGCTCTAGACCTCGAAATTCGACTCCGGGCACATGCCCGAGTCCCATATTTTTCTACGGACCCTCCGGGACCGTCAAATCACGGGTCCGGGTCCGAGTCCGTTTACCAAAAATATTGGCCAAAGTCAACTTTAATCATTTTAAAGCCACATTTTGAAATTTTTTACAGAATTTAACATATGATCTTTCCGACTACGCGCCCGGACTGCGCACGCAAATCGAGGCAAGTAAAAATGAGGTTTTCAAGGCCTCGGAAGCACGGAATGAAAGAGAAAACAGTGGGTCGTTACATTCTCCACCTCTAAAACAACCGTTCGTCCTCGAACGGACAAAAGAAAGAAGTACCTGAGTCGGGAAATAGATGAGGATAACGGTTCCGCATATCAGACTCGGACTCCCAGGTCGATGCCTCAGGAGGCTGACCTCTCCACTGGACACGCACTGAAGGAAAACTCTTCGACCTCAACTGTCGAACCTGCCGGTCTAGAATAGCTACCGGCTCCTCCTCGTAAGACAGATCCTTGTCCAACTGGACAGTGCTGAAATCTAACACGTGAGCTGGATCGCCGTGATACCTCCGAAGCATGGACACATGAAACACTGGATGCACGGATGACAAGCTGGGCGGCAAGGCAAGTCTGTAAGCCACCTCTCCCACACGATCGAGAATCTCAAATGGGCCAATAACCTAGGGCTAAGCTTGCCCTTCTTTCCAAATCTCATCACGCCCTTCATAGGCGACACTCGGAGCAAGACCCGCTTACCAACCATGAAAGCTACATCCCGAACCTTACGATCTGCATAACTCTTTTGCCGCGACTGAGCCGAACGAAGCCTGTCCTGAATGATCTTGACCTTATCCAAGGCCTCCTGAACTAGATCGGTACCTAATAACCGAGCCTCTCTCGGCTCAAACCATCCCACTGGAGACCGACATCGCCTACCATACAACGCCTCATATGGAGCCATCTGAATGCTGGACTGGTAGCTGTTGTTGTAGGCGAACTCTGCTAAAGGCAAAAACTGGTCCCACGAGCCTCCAAAATCAATGACACAGGCTCGGAGCATATCCTCCAAAATCTGAATAGTCCGCTCGGACCGACTGTCTGTCTGAGGATGAAACACTGTGCTCAACTCAACCCGTGTGCCCAACTCTCGCTGAACTGCACCCCAAAAAAGCGAGGTAAACTACGTACCCAGTCTGAAATGATAGATACCGGCACACCATGAAGGCGAACAATCTCCCGGATATAGATCTCAACTAACATCTCGGATGAATAGGAGACTTGCACAGGAATGAAATGTGCTGACTTGGTCAGCCTATCAACAATAACCCATATTGCATCGAACTTCTTCCGAGTCAAATGAAGTCCAGTAACAAAATCCATGGTAATCCTCTCCCACTTCCACTCGGGAAGCTCAATCCTCTAAAACAATCCACCAGGCCTCTGATGCTCGTACTTAACCTGCAGACAGTTCAAACATCGAGCCACATATGCAACAATATCCTTCTTCATCCTACGCCACCAATAATGCAGCCTCAGATCCTGATACATCTTCGCGGCGCCCGGGTGAATAGAATACCGAGAACTATGGGCCTCCGCTAAGATCAACTCTCGAATCCCATCGACATTGGGCACACAAACTCGCCCCTGCAATCTCAAAACACCATCATCATCTAAGGTCACCTTCGTGGCACCTCCTCTCAGGACACACAAACGTGGATCATCAAACTGCCGATCACGGATACGCTCCAATAATGAAGAACGAGTGACCGTGCAGGCTAACACTCTGCTAGGCTCAGAAATATCCAACCTCACAAATCGATTGGCCAGGGCCTGAATATCCAAGGCAAGCGGTCTCTGGCTGACCAGAATATAAGCAAGACTACCCATGCTGGCGGACTTCCTACTCAATGCATCGGCCACCACATTGGCTCTCCCTGGGTGATACAAAATAGTAACATCATAATCCTTCAATATCTCCAACTACCTCCTCTGCCTCAAGTTCAACTCCTTCTGCTTGAACAAGTACTGCAGACTCTTGTGATCAGTGTACACCTCACACGTCACACTATATAGGTAATGCCTCCAAATCTTCAAAGCATGAACGATGGCTGCCAACTCTAGATCATGAACCAGATA
>NW_017683194.1:5483-8793 GCF_001879085.1 Nicotiana attenuata
CACTACCACACAGGAACGATAAACTCGGTCGACCACTATAGAATCACCCACTGGTGTAGATACATATACAGGAATACCCAAAGCATTACTAGGCATAACCAAGTAGGGTGCAAAATAGGACGACACATATGAATACGTAGACCCAGGGTCAAATACCACTGAAACATCCCTATCACAAACCAGAATAGTACCTGTAATAACCGCATCTGAAGACTCAGCCTCTGGCCTAGCTAGAAGAGCATAACACCGGGGCTGGGCCCAACCTCCCTGAACCATATCCCTGGGACGATCGGCTGCTGGCTGGCCTCTACCTCTGGCGGTCCGAGCTCAGCCTCTATGATCTCTACCTCCACCTCTATGGCCTCTACCCCCGCCTCTAGCTGGTTGGGCGGCCTGTGGATCACCTGCTGCCTGAATCATAGGACGAGGACCGTGCTCCTGTAACTGAGCACCCCTCAACCTCGGGCAAGCCCTCCTGATGTGACCATACTCACCACACTCATAGCACCCGCCTGAATGCTGCAACTGAGAAGACTGAGACTGACCCCGTCGACCTGAATGACCACCTCGGAAGCTCTGAAGCGGTGGTGCACTGATAGGCTGCTGATCAGAATAATGCGGCTGAGACCTGCTACCGCCTGAAGTACCATGAGAGACCTGTAGGGCTGACTGAAAAGGCCTCGAAGGATGGCCTCTACCATAAGAATCTCTACCTCCAAACGAGGTACCACTGAATCTACCTGCATGACGGGGCCTCTTATCTGACCCATGACCACCTCCCCGTGCAAGAGCTATCTCAACTCTACGGGCCGCGTTGGCTGCCTCCTAAAAAGAAATCTCACTCCCGGCTCCCAAAGCTATCTGGAGACGGATCGGCTGGATCAACCCATCAATAAACCTCCGCACCCTCTCTCTCTCGGTGGGGAGTATCACAATAGCATGGCGAGCTAGTTCAATGAACCGGGTCTCATACTGCGTGACTGTCATAGAGCCCTGCTGAAGGCGCTCAAACTGCCTGCGAAGAGCATCTCGCTGAGTAACTGGGAGAAACTTCTCCAATAATAACTCTGCAAACTGGTCCCAAGTCAATGATTGCGACCCTGCTGGTCTGGATAAACAATAGTCCCTCCACCAAGTCTTGGCGGATCCTGCTAGACGAAAGGTGGCGAAGTCGACCCCATTGGTCTCCACAATACCCATAGTCCGAAGAACCTCATGGCAGCTATACAAGAAATCCTGGGGGTCCTCTGAAGAAGCACCGCTGAATGTGGTGGTGAAGAGCTTGGTGAACCTATCCAGTCTCCACAAAGCATCTACGGACATAGCCACTCCATCGCCGGTCTGAGTCACAATACCCAACTGAACTACCACAGCTGGCTGAACCACTGGAACCTGAGCCTGGGGAGCTACCTGCTCCAGAGTACGTGTAGTAGGAGTCTGAACCCCTCCTCCAGCCTGAGAAGTGGCCGGTGCTACTGGAAGCAAACCCGCTCTAGTGACGCTCTCCACAAAGCCTACCAACCTGACCAAAGTGTCCTGAAGAACTGGGGTGGCTATAAAGCCCTCTGGGACCTGAGCTGGGCCCACCGGAGCTGCCGAGGCTGGAACCTCCTCATCATAATCAACATGAGGCTCCACCTCTGGGACTGCTGCTCGGGGCTGAGCTCTGCCCCGGCCTCGGCCTCTGGCACGGCCTCGGCTGTCACGACCCAAACCGAAGGGCCGCGACGGGCACCCGGTGCCTTACTCAACCGAGTACCAACGTAACATATCTTTCTTATCATACTATCATGGGTAAATGAGCTAGAAAACCCTTCATGAGATAACAAGAATAAAACATAAGGGAATACTTAACGTATGATGACCCAGCATGATATACAAACTTATACATGTGACATACGGGCCTATAAGGGCGACATGACCATTTGTAAACTCAAAACATAGGCCGACAAGGCCATACAAGTATCCATACACCTGACATCTGTCTACAACCTCTAAGAGTACATAAAATCATAAAGGTCGGGACAGGGCCCCGCCATACCGATCAATACATATCCAAAGCATACTGACCAAATAGGCAACTCCGGAGCAAGTGGAGTACACCAATACCTTCGCTGAGCTGATAGCCTACTAGGAGGAATGTCAACCTATCTATCGGGACCTGCGGGCATGAAACGCAGCGTCCCCAAGCAAAAGGGACGTCAGTACGAATAAAGTACCTAGTATGTAAGGCAGGAAAGCATAAATAAGAACAGTAATGTAAAGAGAGATAAAGGAGATACAACCTGTAACATCTGAGTGCCTCTGGGGGCTACTGACATGAAATGCATAATACATATATATACATAAACTTTTAAAAACATACGCCTCTGTGGGCATCATCATCATCATATCATATCCGGCCTCAAAGAGGACTCGGTAAAAACGTACCCGGCCACGTGGAGCTCGGTAAACCCAACTGATCAGTGGTTGCACAATAGGTGCCATACCCGGCCGACCATAGCGCGGCTCGGTAGAGTAAAATAGATACATATATATAATGTATGCTCGACTCATGGAATCAAGTTCTAAACCTTTTGGAGTGACTTAAGAACATTATGGACATCCCTACCATCAATATGAACCTTAGTAGGATTTAAGGATCATACCACTTGTTTAGAATAACTTTATAAGGAAAGAACAACATGGACAACCTTAGTTTCTAGGAGTAGATCCGTTATGAATTAGCATACCATTTATGTTCATGTCACTTTAGATCATGCCAAAAGAAAGAAGAGCCTTAACATACCTTGTATATACTGCCTCAATCTCAAGCTATGCAATTTTCACGACTCCTTAGTCTACAATAAGAGAAACGATACTGTAGTTATCATTCAAGCGTCATAACTATTATGTATCGACCACAACCTATTTTACGATGAAACGGACAACACCTCCCCTATATATATATAACTTCACACAATTCCAAACAATCACCAAACAGCCCAAACAACATCAATAATAATCATATTGAGCCTCCCAAAACAGTCCACGCATAACCTAATCACTTCATACATACGACGGCCACCGTAGTCGTGTCAAACGACCCGGAAATGTTACGAAGAACTACCAGCCCACAACCCTACATCTATATGGTGTTTTTCCACATCCTTCCTCCTCCAAAACTCCACAAAACAGTAGTAAAACACGCAGCCCAACAGCAACACAAAACAGTCCACAAAACAGTCCGCTACAAGTGAATAACTCGAACTCACGGCTTCCGATCACCGTCCCGTGAGTTCTTACATGTATAGAACGAATTACCATGAAT
>NW_017683195.1:0-8793 GCF_001879085.1 Nicotiana attenuata
GCTAATACAACCAAAAAAATATTAACTAACATTTGATACCAGTATAGTATATAGTTATACCAACAGGGTATACAATTGTACGCAAAGAGTTAGAAAAAGTTTATTTCAATTATTAAACTGAAATAATATCAGTTGTCAATAAAAAATTTAAAAATTCTAAAAGGATCTAATTGTAAGAGTATACCGTTACATTATATAGCATACTATAATTTTATTTTATTTTTGCATTTTCAATTTGCTGCTCACGCTAGGTAAAAGCTTAAAACAAATTAAAAGGGAAAAGGAAAGTGAATTTACGGGTAATAAGTATACTATTATAGTATATTGTATACTATTACAGCATATTGTTACATTATCTTGCATATTATCACAGTATACCATAACAATATATTTGTATACTATAATGGTATACTGTTGTAGTATAACTATATACTCCTATAGTATATTAGTATACTGTAGCGGTATACTGTTAGTTAACAGTGTTCTTCTTCGATTATTACTGTAGTTGTGTTCTTCTTCGATTTTCAACTGAAAATTTCGATCTCAATCACCTCAAATCAGCTCTAAGTCTCAAACAAACTGACTCAACATTTAGTTACAGTTGCCAATCGATATTTTAATCATGCCAGTCAAAATCTAATCAAACAATTACAAACTCGACAAATGCAATTTATGATTTTCAAGTTTCAAGGTCTTTCAATGGTTGATCTAATTTTTCTTACAATAAATCACTATGAACTTCTCAAAAGATATTAGAAATAATTATTTGTAACACTGCACGTACAAAATAATTATTTTGCTTATCATTAAACCATATCAAATTTCACTTATTAAAATCACAATAAAAAACTGGGCAGTGACTCGAACAAACACAAACACTACGAGAAAATATGAGATATGTAAGACGGAGATAGTATTTTATTGCTGGAAGAAGAAACAGGAAGAAGGGAAAGGGGAAAGGGAAGCTTTAAGGAGGAGAGAGGTTGGTAAGGCAATTGAGAAATGGGTGGACGGGTAATAATTTTGGTTGGTTTAGGTAGATATAGTAATTATTATTAAAATGGGTAAAACCGGGTTATTATTTTGCGTTTAGTGGGTAGTTAGTGTACTTTCCTCTATAATAAAAGGGTCTCCTCTTCCTTCGTTACGTAAGCTTGCAATCTTACCGGCTGAACCATCATCATCATCTTCTTGTCTAGTGATAAGGCGCTTAAAAAGACTCTGAATTCTATATACTTTGGGAACTAAAAGAGTAGTTGGTTGAAGGGAAAGGGAAGCAGTCAAGGTTTCTGATCTAGGGCTCAGGAAAAAAAACCAAGATGATTGCCACAGAATGAGAAGTAGCAGACATGACCGCTTTTACCACTTCACAATAAGGAGTAAAATCCAGTTTACCCCCTTAACCTTTAAGGCATGGGAAACTATACCCCCTTTACATTTTGAATGGGCACGGCAACCCCCTTATAATCAAAAATCAGTTGGAAAAGAAAAACTATTATCACTAAAAATAAAAATTCAGAATAAACCCTCTTTTTGGAGGGAATAGTTTTGGCGCCAGAATATGTTTGGCACTATACCATGTAGACACGGAGTTAGCGCCATAATGACTGCTCGTCGTGAACTAGAAGACTTTGTACATCCATTTTACCATGTTTCGACATTCAAGAAAGCTTATTCTGGGACAATTATGCCAATACCAGATCAATCACAATGGGACATTGCACCGGGTGATCCTATTCTACCACCTGAAGCTTCAGATAATAAACCCGGAAGACCAAGAAAGAGCAGGAAAATAGGTATAGATGAACCAATAAATCCCAACAAGGTGAGGAAGTTTGACTATCCTCATGAATGCAACAACTGTCATGAGATCGGACACAATGAAAAGACATGCAAAAATCCCAGCAAGCCAAGGCAAAAAAGAATTGTTCAGGTATTTTTCTTGATTTAGCTTAAGCTTTTTATTTTTCCTCTTTTTTCTTTTTATACTTGATTTGGCTTTTTTTTTGTGTGTTCAATAAGACATTGGAAGAGGTGCTAATGGTGTGAGTGAGCTTAATAAGCTACACACTAATCCTAGAGTTTGGGAAAGAGGAATAGAAACAGAGATAAATAATAATAGCTATGGTAGAGCAACAACTAGAGGCAGGGGAGCAACTAATTTGCAGTCCATGAATGGTAGAGGCAGGGGCAGAGGAAGAGCGAGAGGAATGGGAAAGCAAAATAAACATGGTCCATATTGTGGAATAGGGAACTGGAATGGTATCGGAATGTCAAACATGGACCAATTTGTACTGGCCTCACAGGTAATAATAGGGTATTTTTCATACCATAGGTTAATAATAGATGTTTTATCAATAATTTTCTACCCTAATTGTAATTTTTGGTTTTTAAGGTTCAACCACCTAGACCAAGTCAAATTGCTTCTTCAGCTACACAACTTGGAACATCTCAATTGCACAGGCAACCAACACCTTTTGGAGATGCTATTTTCTCGAGCGTCAGCAACTGGACGAGTTGTCCAAAATAGTGCAGGAAACTCATCTAGTGAGTGGGATAGCGTCCTTGACTTTGCATCAAGGATGTTCGTTGATTAATAGTCCAAATTGTGATGGATCATCTAATTTTCTCAATTTCGATTACAATTAAAGTTCTTTGGATCACCCAATCAAGGCATATATGTGTTGGAACAATTGAATTTGCATGGTCATGATATTTTTTTAATATATTCAATGAGTGATTGAGTTTATTCCAACATGTTCATTGTTGTCCTTTAACAATTGCAGTTCTTTGGTACTTATATTTATTTAATGGTAGGGAATGAAAAATATTCCAATATGTTCATTTTTTTAAGTTACTGGGAATGTACTAGCGCCAAAACTATTACCTCCAAAAAGAGGGTTTATTCTGAATTTTTATTTTTAGTGATAATAGTTATTCTTTTCCAACCGATTTTTGATTATAAGGGGGTTGCCGTTCCCATTCAAAATGTGAAGAGAGTATAGTTTCCCATGCCTTAAAGGTTAAGGGGGTAAACTGGATTTTACTCTTAATTATATGTTGCAAAATAAAGATTATATTATAGTTACAACATAATATATAGGGAAGTGCACAAATAGCTGTTTTTAGAACCCCTCTTTTGAAAAATAGTCAATTTTTTTTTTACGTATAACAACCTCAAAATCAATTCCAGACTCTCTAATCTGAAGTTGACACCGCTGGTCTGAAATTTCAAAATTTAGACCTTCAGTTCCGAAGTGTAGATGAAAGTCTGAAATTAAGCTCTATTTGACATGTCTAAACTTTAAATAGTTTGTCAAAGCTGACTATATTTTTGGGGGAAATTCAAAAATAGCTAGATTTACAAGTGGTTATTCAAAAATAGTCACAGTTTCAAAAGTAACCGAAATTTAGCCACTTTTCATGTAAAGATAAATTTGAACGAAAACACTGTTCAAAATTCGGAAAATACTCCAGCATAATATACTGGAGTTCCAGCATAAGTATACTGGAACTCCAGCATATTATAATGCAGTTCCAACATAAGTATACTGGAACTCCAGCATAATATACTGGAGTTCCAGTATAATATACCGGTCCAGCATAATATGCTGGAAGTTCATACACAGGTGCTCCAATCTCCAGTATATTATGCTAGAACTTTCCGTGTGTTGGAGTTCCAGCATAATATGCTGGAAGTTCATACACAGGTTATGCTGGACCGATCCCTGTTGCAGCAAAATAGTGGCTATTTTTCAATGACTTTGCGAATGCTGGCTATTTTTTAATGACCAATCCGAAAACTGGCTAGTCCGTGCTATTTTTACTTATAATTTTTTTTAAAGGGAAAATGACACAATATCGCCACTCGCAAAATAATAGCCAAAAAATGTATATTTGTTGTATATATATATATATTTTGTATGTTATACACAAAAATTATATAAATTTTATATACTTTTTCATAGTTTCTGGCGCGGGCTAAAAGTGAAAAATACCCTTTTTTTTTTTTTTTTTTTTTTTTTTTGTTAAATAGAAGTGCTCAAAGCGGCTATTTAACCCAAGTAGGCAAGTAGGAAAAAGGGAAAGAAGCTTTACTAGGGAATATTCTGGCCCAAGCAATAGAAAATCTATAAGCATCCATTCCCATATTCTTCATAAGCTGTATATCTTCCTGTTAGAAAAACAGAGCATTGGAATTATTTGATGGTTTATAATTTTGATATAAAGAAAGGAAGTATGGAAAATGTTACTGTAATATAGTGTTTATAAATATGAATAGATTTACCGGGTACTTGTGATACTGATCCACGGCTACATCACCATTGCTAAAATCAAGTACTTTACCTACAAAATCCATCCAAATTAGCAGTAATATTTACTGATTAAGTAAGCTGGGCATAAAAATTATAATTTTTGAAAAACAGTAGCATTTGGAGTTAAATTGAAGAGTGGTATTTGAAATTTGAAATTATGTTTGGAAATTGCATTTGACTTGATAAATTATTACAGTTTCGTGAGTGGGAAAAAAGTTTTTCCGAAAAATTGGGTTTTGAAAAACCTATTTTCGAAAAATATAAAAAAACTTACAAAATTTCATGGACAAACACATTTTTAAAACAAAAAATTTTAAAAAAAAAAACCGAAAAAGGAAAAAAAATCTGTGGACAAACGGATCATAAGTCTCATTTTGCTAAAAAAAATCATCAATAGACAATATTAGCAAAGTTTTACCANATACAAGCGTCTGTAGACGAACTTCTTCCACGATTTTTCAGTTGCAATTCTTGACTCAAAACCAGTCCAAATCTCCATTAAATGACTTCAAATTTTATATACAACCTCCTTATACTATTTCTAACAAGTCTAAATAACACCCACTCCAAATTTCTCACAAAATCAAATTTGAAATTTAAACCCACATGTTTAAGCTTGTTAAAAATCTAATTTTCACCACCCAAATGAATTTGGTTTATTGAATTAATATTTGAGTCACAATTACTGATTCGAAAATTAATTTAAAAGCTTGCGGAATCTTTTTTAAAAATTAAAAAGTGATTTTGAGAACCTATTCGAGTTGGATGTTAAATCTTAGCCTATTATTTATGGGCTATTTGATTGTAAATTGAAATATGGGCTATAAAATTGAAAAGTATGGAGCCTAATTGTTCTAATGTGAAATTTTCCCTAAATAAATGTGTTATTTTGGCATTAGCAATTAAGCTGACCATCAAATACTTATTCTCATCTTGGTATCAAAGTACCATAACCTTTTTTGGCTCTGTTTGGCTCAAAAGTTACTAATCACTTTGTGAGCGAAAACAATCAAAATGAATCAAAGGTAAATCGTAATCGAATATAATTAGACCTAGAAATATGTATTATGCTTATTATTGCTTCAACAACTTGGATATTCGAGAGAGAAAGGAGTGCTTGTTTAGAGAGAGGGAGAAAAAGACAGAGAGAGAAAAAGAGTTTGCTATTCAAAGATCAGATGCCTTTACAACATTGGGATCCTCCTTTATATAACAGGTGAACTCCCTTGAAACAATAAAATAATGCAGAGATAGGTCACGTGCTTTCGAGGGAACGACGAGACCTAAAGGCACGTTTCACCCCGACATTCTTAGGTCGTACCCTCGTTTCGACTATTGCTTAGTCGCAGGTCGTTGCTACCGTAGTGGGCAGAATTTGACCCCATACAGTTAGTCCCTCCGTTCGTCGGTTACGTAACGAAGTGCGTCTCCGATGGACGGAACCATGAACCTTGTTTTGGGAGAATTTTGACCATGTTCGGGGACGACGACGTAGAGGGGTGATCATTTGAATCTGTTGATATATTGGCGCGCAATCCCTTCCCTAAAATGACATCATCATATGCAAGTGTCATCATTACGCATATTCCCGAGGAAGTACAAAAGGTGTTCTGATGCTCGGTTTCCCGCGCCTGTTTGGGCCTTGCCTCTTCGATTTCAACGCCGCCTAACCCTATAAATAGGGAAAGGGTTTAACATAAACCAGCTTTAGATCATCTGCAAACGCTTTCCGATTATTTAAGAAAACACTTCCTTTCTCCGAAAATCCACCGCTTCCCTGAAAGCACATTTGTAGTTGTGTTGTATACCGCTCCTTAAATAGAAACAATGACAAAACCTAAACGGGATAATAATCTGAAGGCTCGTAATAGTAAACCATCTGACGTGCCGCCTCCTCCCGGCGGCGATAAGGGAGAGAGAGAGGAGGATCTCACCCCTCTCACTGTGGATAATGTGCTACCGAAGCAACTCCTTATCAGGAGGGACTTCCAACGGGACTCTCCTGAGCAACCTTGGGAGAAATCCGAGTTAACGCAAGATGATTTGGATAATTTTTGTACGTCGTTTGATATACCCGCTCACGTGGAGATGGTTTTGGCGGGAGCAGATTTCGTGAACGCACACAGACCGGGGTACTGTGCGTTTTACGAATATCCTTTTTTAATCGGCTATGGCCTTCCCATTTTTCCATTGGCGGAAGAGCTCTGCCGTTTTTACAACATGTGTCCCACCCAACTCACTCCGTACACCCTAAAGGTATGTAGGATAATGTCTACATATGCGGAGCTGGCTGAGTTGGAGGTCTCTGTCCACCACCTATTGCAGCTATTCAGCGCCGGCTACCTCAGAGGTACCATGCTGCATCTAAAGAATCGTGGCTCGAAGGGGTTGGTCGTGCAGACCGATGATAGGGCTAACCGTGGCTATTGGCGTAGGTACTTTTTTATCAAAACGGAACACCTGGTATCCAACCCCGTCGGATTCCCTGAGAGGTGGAATTCGAGACGTAAGTATTCCTATCCGTCGAGCCATTTATCGTACATGACCTTTAGCGGTTCCGGTTATAACATCGTCATGATTTTTTTGTTATTTTGCAGCAATAGCTCACGCTCCCCGGTTCATAACTGATATCAAGCAGTGGGTAGCTAGTTTGCTGCCTTTCGCGGAAGGAACCCGCACACGGACTGAGTTCCTTGAACGTTATGGCCCCGCGGGTCCTTCAGGTATTTCTTCGACTTTAATTAGTCGTTTCTACAAACTTCGTCAGCTAAACTATTTGCATTGTCAGGTCGAAGTGCTCCTAAGAGGAAGGCGACGGCATCCAGCTCTGCCCGATCAGATGTCAGTCAGAGTATGCAGGAGATACTTTATACGTCTGTCAGGGAGGGGACGACCGTAGTCTCTTTACAAGAGGTTGTTCCTGCGGAGGTGGCTACGAGTGAGGCGAGGCCGTCGACATCGTCTCCGCAGCCTATGGACTATCCTTCTGAGGGCGAGGAGCCTGAGGAGAGAAAAAGACGGAGGCTCGTAACGGGTAAGGCGGTGGTGACTGGGGGTGAAAGGAGTGGCGCGCCTCGCCAAACAACTAGACCCGTCTTCATGGCCGACGCCATCCGTTCGGGGAGGCCGGCCCACCAGATGAGTGCTAATGTCGGTACCAGCTCGGTTTGTTTTGCTGAGGGTGGCTCATCACCTCTTGTTGGCGGCGATGCTGAGGGACCGACCGCTGAAGCCGCCCACGGGGACGTGGACGAGATGACGGAAGGTACTGCACACGTGGAGATGACAGCGGACGGGTCTGGCCGCCGCATCGTGATTCCAGGGGCTTACAATTTGTTATGGCACATCGAGCGGGCTGCGCTGGAGATGACTCTACTGTGTGCCGCCCCCGAGCGCGAGATGCTGAGTGCTGTCAGTGATTCGGAGTTGTCTTGGAGGGTCGCTGGTATGGCGTTACAGGTAACTCTCTGTTCTTCCGTGCATCGTGAAGTTGATTTTGATGCGTACTAACTCACATGTACGCGTATATTTTTTAGACCCTGGTTTTGGAAGTGGAGAGGAGGCGTCGTGAGGAGAAGAAAGCGACCGTTTTTTGACAAAATGATGAAGAAGTACAAGCGGTATCACTCCAAGCATCAGGCGGCGGCGGACCTTTTCCAGCAAGATCCAAAATTTCGGGTGTTCCGGGAAGGCCTCGAACTGAAGGAGGCGCAATTGAGCCGCAAGGTGGCGGAGCTGGAGAAAACGGATGAGGAGCTGGTGAAAGCTGTGGATCTTAATAGCGAGCTGGAATCACTCCTCAAATTGAGGGAAGAGGAGTTGGAGCTCAGCCGTGGGGTGGCGGCGGAGGTTGCCGATTTGCATCGTAGGGTGGCAGCTTTGAGAGCCGAACTCGAAGCCAAGGTGGTTGAGGTCGACATTCTCAGGCGTACTGCCCCGCCACGGCGTGGGGACGTGGCTCAAGATGCGCACGAGATGTGGATATATGCGGAGGCCAAATTGGATGTATATAAACAACTTCTCGTTGCGGAACGTGCCTCCGAGGAGGAAGTTCAGGAGCGGTGGCGCGAGGCTCGTGCTGCTCGTATAGCTTGCAGGTACAGCTCCGACTCCCCTGATCGAGAGGGCTACGCTTCGGAGGATGTTAACCGGCTTGAGTCCGACCCATGGTTTAATGAAGCTTACCGCCTTGGTGGCGATGTTCGAGAAGGAGAGCGGGCGGATGGCGATGGTAAAAATGGTGAGGCTCCTTAAGACTTGTACATGTTTTGCCTTTTTTCTTTTTGGTATGTAATGGGGGCCCTTCGCGGGACTAAATGTATATAATTTTTGTCATAGTTAAAGGATCATACTTTTGTTTCTATTCTTTTCGTGTTGTTCTTTGTTAAACGTTATTTGTCACCGTCGAGCTTGGCCGGTGTTTCGATGGCGTATGGCCTTAGCCGATAGGATTTAACTTCAACTGTCGCTGAAGTGT
>NW_017683196.1:0-621 GCF_001879085.1 Nicotiana attenuata
AGTTTATGGATATGCGGTTGATGGGAGAAGATGTCTTCAATTTTGATCAAAGTCAAACATTGGCATTCAGGAGAGAATTGGCTACCAATCTTTGGGCTCATGGAAAGTGGAAAAAAGATAGCGGCTATGGAACTCCAGAAGAACGAGAAGGACATGATTATGGAGATTTTGAAGAGTCTCTGTGTGAATTTGTCCCCAGTTCACCCTCCATGAACATGTCGTGATGGCACCTAGTTCCTACAACTAGGTAAGCCTAACAGTGCGGAATAACAAATTTACATTTGCGGAATAAGAAATTAAAACTGAACAAACGGAAATAACAACTGTATATAAGGCCACTCAGCCTATACAACTCAAAATATGCGGAAGTCTACAACTAAATCCCAAAACCTGGAAACTCACGGGAAAACACAGGCTAATAGAATGTAGTAAACTGCTCTACACCAGAATGTCTAAACAACATGATAGGAAAGAAAAGGAACTATCTGCTAAGGCCGGAATAGAGTAGAGACTCCTGGTCTGCGAACGTAGCAGATATACCTCAAGTCTCAGCTAGGACTCTCCACCACGAGGATGATACGTCTGGGAGGAAGTACCTGGATCTGCACATGAAAAACATGC
>NW_017683196.1:4668-8793 GCF_001879085.1 Nicotiana attenuata
CAAATGGGGCATTGGTCATCCCAAATGACATGACAAGGAACTCGTAATGGCCATATCGAGACCTGAAGGCAGTCTTCGGGATATCTGGCTCCCGAATCTTCAACTGATGGTAACCTGAGCGCAAGTCAATCTTAGAAAATACCTGTGCACCCTGAAGCTGGTCAAACAAATCATCAATGCGAGGCAAAGGATAACGGTTCTTCACTGTAACCTTGTTCAACTGGCGGTAGTCAATACACATGCGCATAGAACCGTCCTTTTTCTTCACAAACAAAATAGGAGCACCCCACGGTGAAACACTGGGTCGAATAAAACCCTTACCAAGCAATTCCTGCAACTGATCTTTCAACTCCTTCAACTCGGGAGGAGCCATACGATACGGAGGAATGGAAATGGGCTGAGTGCCCGGCAACAGATCAATGCCAAAATCAATGTCTCTATCAGGCGGTATGCCCGGAAGATCAGCTGGAAATACATCGGGATAATCCCGTACCACTGGAATAGAATCGACAGAAGGGGTATCAACACTAACATCTCTCACATAAGCCAAGTACGCGGCACACCCCTTCTCAACCATGCGCTGAGCTTTAAGAAAAGAGATAACTCTACTGGGAGTGTGATCTAAAGTACCACTCCACTCAACATGCAGGATACCTGGCATAGCCAGCGTCACGGTCTTGGCGTGACAATCAAGAATAGCAAAATGGGGCGACAACCAGTCCATGCCCAGAATAATGTCAAAATCCACCATACCGAGTAACAATAAATCTGCTCTAGTCTCAAAACCACGAATAGTAACCAAACATGACCGATAAACGCGCTCCACAACAAGAGGATCTCCCATAGGAGTAGAAACATAAATGGGGGCACTCAAAGAATCCCGAGGCACACCCAAATGCGGAGCAAAGTAAGAAGACACATAAGAGTAAGTTGAGCCCGGATCGAATATAACCGATGCCTCTCTGTGACAAACCAATATAATACCTGTAATGACGGAGTCGGAGGCAACAACCTCAGTGCGAGCAGGAATACAATAATATCTGGCCCGGCCCCTCTCGCGAGGGCAACCTCTATCTCCCCAACCTCCGCCCCTAGCTGGCTGGGCAGGTGGGGTAGCAGCTGGAGCTGTCACCATGGCCTGAGAACCTTGAGGAGCACGCGGTGGCTGAGAAGTTTATGGGGGCGCGCTCCTCCCAAGTCTGGGGCAATCCCTCACCAAGTGACGTGTATCACCACACTCGTAAAAAGCTCTGGGCGGACGTGGTGGCTGTGACTGGATGGCACTAGGCCTGCTGGACTGAACTCTGGAAACACCCCGCGCAGGAGGCGCGCTAGAAACTGGAGGTGCACAGTAAGGCTCCTGAGGTGGAGGTGGAGCTGGAGTACTGCCGGCTGCTGGAAGAGCTGAATGTACAGGGAGACCCGAATAACCTCTGCCATAACGACCTGCTGATGGGGTACAGGCACCAGAGTAGTGACCCGACTCTCGAGACCTCTTGGCCTTCCTCTCTCCTCGCTCCCTGGCGAGCATACCCTCAATCCTCCTAGCAATGCTCACTAACTGCTGATAAGGAATGTCCATCTCCAACTCTCGAGCCATGCTAGATCTGATGGGTGGAATAAGACCCTCAATGAACCTGCGAACTCTCTCCCGAACTGTAGCAACCAAAGCCGGTGCATGCCTGGCCAACCTGGTATAACGGATAGCATACTCTGAAACGGTCATAGCACCCTGGCACAAATGCTCAAACTCTGCGCGCCATGCATCCCTGAGACTTTGGGGGACAAACTCTCTCATGAACATATCCGAGAATTGGGTCCAAGTCAGTGTAGCAGCCTCGATTGGACTGTCTATCTCATAAGTCCGCCACCAATCATAGGCGGCTCCCCGAAGCTGAAAAGCAGTGAAAGAAACCCCGCTGGACTCCACGATGCCCATAGTGCGAAGAATACGATGACACTCCTGTAGAAATCCCAAGGCATCGTCTGATGCTAATCCACTGAACACGGGGGGATCATACTTCTTGAACCTCTCAAGCCTGCGCTGCTCGTCCTCTGAAGCAGCTGACCCATCCTCGGGCTGAACTGGTGCTGCAGGCGGTGCCGGAATAATCTCGGGAACCTGCTCAACCTGCACTTCTGCTCAGGAGTGCAGACGGCGGGAGTCTGTGCTCCTCCCCCGGCCTGGGATGTGGCTGCAGCAAGGGAAGCAACCCCGCCTGAGCCAAGGTGGTGTACATGCTCATGAACTGAGCCAAAGTCTCCTGGAGCGCTGGAGTAGTAGTGGCAGTAGTAGGTGTGCCAGGTGCCTGGGCTCCGGCTGGATCTGCTGGTGGTACCTCAGCGGCAGCTCGTGCAGGTGCTCTGGCTGCACCACGTGCGCGTCCTCGACCTCTCCCCCGGCCCCGGCCTCTGGCGGCTGCAGGCGCGGGTGCCTGATCATCTCGAGTAGCATGTGTCCTCACCATCTGTGAGAGAATAGAAGTTAGAAGTTTAGAATTGATGTCCAAAACATCGCACGATAAGGAGTTCAAATGAAATGGAGATTTTTCCTAAACAGTTACATAGCCCCTCGTAGATAAGTACAGATGTCTCCGTACCGATCAGCGAGACTCTAATAAACCGGCCTGTGTTCCGTGACTCCTATGAACCTAGAGCTCTGATACCAACTTGTCACGACCCCAGTTCACCCTCCATGAACATGTCGTGATGGCACCTAGTTCCTACAACTAGGTAAGCCTAACAGTGCGGAATAACAAATTTACATTTGCGGAATAATAAATTAAAACTGAACAAACGGAAATAACAACTGTATATAAGACCACTCAGCCTATACAACTCAAGATATGCGGAAGTCTACAACTAAATCCCAAAACCCGGAAACTCACGGGAAAACACAGGCTAATAGAATGTAGTAAACTGCTCTACACCAGAATGTCTAAACAACATGAAAGGAAAGAAAAGGAATTATTTGCTAAAGCCGGAATAGAGTAGAGACTCCTGGTCTGCGAACGTAGCAGATATACCTCAAGTCTTAGCTAGGACTCTCCACCACGAGGATGATACGTCTGGGAGGAAGTACCTGGATCTGCACATGAAAAACATGCGCAGGAAGGGCATGAGTACACCACAGCGGTACTCAGTAAGTGCCAAGCCTAACCTCGGTTGGGTAGTGACGAGGAAGGTCAGGGCCCTACTGAGGCAACATAATAAATAATGAGATAACAGAAATAGTTTAAATAAAGTCTACAGCGAGAATCTAAACCAGGTAAATAAGGAAGAACAGTAATAGAAAGCAAAGGTAACAATACACGGAAAACTGCCCTCACAAGGAATAGTAGCCGGGGGATCTCTTGGTATCCCGAGGATCTCTTGGTATCCTCATCATCAACACTAGGGATCTCTCAATATCCCGAGGATATCTTAGTATCCTCAATAAGTAAGTCGGGGATCTCTTAATATCCCAAGATATATTAGAAACACATGTACCAGGGATCTCTTGGTATCCCAACATAAATACAGAATATCTCAAGTACAGGGGATCTCCCGGGAAGCCGTCCCGTAGTCCCCAAATTAAACACACAACAACAACGATTTCTAAATCTCGGAACAATGCTAAAAATTAGGACACGAAGTAGTAAATTATAGCCTAACATGCTTCACAGAGTACAAATAGCACAGTTAAAGCAAATAAGCAGGTAAGCCAGCTAAACATGAGTCTCTAAGCTAGCACAGGTACAAACTTACAGTTAAAATGGACAGGTAAACAAGAAAGCTCAACTTAAATACTTCAAGTAGAAACGGATTTACAACAATTAGCTCAAGTACGCGCTCGTCACCTCACGTACGGGGCATTCAAATATTCAATATCATATCCTAAGGGGAAAGGTCCCCCACACAAGGTTAGACAAGCCACTTACCTCGAACCGGCTCAATATCAACTAGAAATCACGCTCTTGCCACGAGTATCCGACTCCAAATGGCTCAAATCTATTCAATTCAATTACATATTGTAAATAACATCGCAAACACCTGGTTTTGCTAATAAATTCAAAGCTACAGCGTAAAATTAGGTGAAATGACCAAAATGCCCTCTAGGCAAACGCCCCGGAATCGAATAATTTT
>NW_017683197.1:0-4597 GCF_001879085.1 Nicotiana attenuata
GAGCGTCCGCCACCACATTAGCTTTCCCCGGATGATACAGAATGTCGATGTCATAATCTTTGAGCAACTCAAGCCACCTTCTTTGCCTCAAGTTCAATTCCTTCTGTTTGAAAATGTATTGAAGACTCTTGTGGTCGGTGAATACATCTACATGAACTCCATACAAATAATGATGCCAGATTTTTAATGCAAACACCACCGCCGCAAGTTCTAAGTCGTGAGTTGGGTAGTTCTTTTCATGACCCTTAAGTTGCCTTGAAGCATAAGCTATAACCTTACCATGTTGCATTAATACAAACCCAAGACCAATCCTTGAAGCATCGCAATACACCACAAACCCTTCGGTACCATCTGGTAGGGTCAACACCAGCGCCGAAGTCAATCTTGACTTCAATTCCTCGAAACTCCTTTCACAAGCATCGGACCACTGGAACTTGACCGCTTTTTGCGTTAGCTTGGTCATTGGAGAGGCAAGAGTGGAGAACCCCTCCACAAACCTCCTGTAGTACCCAGCCAAACCCAGGAAACTGCGAATCTCTGTTGGAGTGGTAGGTCTAGGCCATTCTTTTACCGCTGCGATCTTTTGAGGGTCAACCTTAATTCCTTCTCCGGAGACGACATGCCCCAGAAATGTAACAAATTCAACCAAAAATTCACATTTTGAGAACTTTGCATACAATTGGTGCTGATGAAGAGTCTGCAGAACGGCCCTGAGGTGGTCGGCGTGATCCTCACGACTTCGTGAATATACAAGGATGTTGTCAATGAATACTATCACAAAGGAGTCAAGAAACGGCTTGAAGACTTGATTCATAAGATCCATCAAAACTGCCGGGGCATTGGTTAGCCCGAAAGACATTACCATAAATTCAAAGTGCCCATAACGGGTTCTAAAAGTTGTTTTCGGAATATCCCACTCCCCTATCTTCAATTGATGGTACCCGGACCGTAAATCAATTTTGGAGAAGAACTTAGCACCTTAATTGATCAAACAAATCATCTATCCTGGGCAATGGGTATTTATTTTTTATCGTGACCTTATTGAGTTGCCGGTAGTCAATACACATCCGCAGCGATCCGTCTTTCTTTCTGACAAAGAGAACCGGTGCGCCCCAAGGCGACACACTCGGTCAGATGAAGCCTTTCTCTAGAAAATCCTTCAGTTGTTCCTTCAGCTCTTTTAATTCTGCCGGCGCCATTCTATAAGGTGGAATGAATATAGGCTGGGTGCCTGGCATCACATCAATCCCAAAATCGATCTCCCTGTCTGGAGGAATCCCAGGGAGCTCATCCGGAAACACATCGGGGAATTCATTCACAATTGGTACAGATTCAAGGGTAGGCACCTCAGCAGTGGTGTCCACAACTCGGACCAAATGATAAATACATCACTTCCTGATCATCTTCGTGGCCTTAAGGTTAGAAATAAACCTTACCTTTTGGCGTAACATTATTCCCCTCCCACTCGACAGCTGGCTTATTAGGAAACTCAAGCCTTGTGGTCCTAGTTCGGCAATCGAGTTTGGCAAAGCATGAATAAAGCCAGTCCATTCCCATTATTACATCAAAATCAACCATTCCCAGTTCAATAAGATCGGCCATGGTATCCCGACCACGCACCGTGATAACACAATCCCTAAAAACCCGTGCGGCCGTAATAGACTCGCCAATCGGAGTAGATACGGAGAACGGCTCATAAAGTTGTTCCGCTTCTATCCCGAAGCTTGTAGCAACATAAGGAGTAACATAGGATAAAGAAGATCGGGGATTAAAGAGGGCATACACGTCATGACATTGAACAGTCAATATACCTGTAACGCATCTAGAGAAGCCTCTGCACTCTGTCGACCACTCATAGCGTAGAACCGACTGGGTCCTCCTGAACTCTGTGCACCATCCCTAGCTGCACCACGCCCTGCGGGTGTTGGAGAACCTCGAGCTGGAGGGTGTGCTGAAGATGTAGCAACTGTAGGACTCCCCCTGGCGGGATGCACGACAATCCCTCTGAATATGGCCTCTCATCCCGCATCCATAGCATACTGGCATATCCAGGTAGCAAACTCCTGAGTGCATCCTTCCACATTTGGGGCATGGGGCCCTCTGCTGCTACTGGAATCTCCCTCCCGATCGGCCCTGATGATGGGACCCCCTGCTGCCCTGGCTGGGCCTAAAGCGACTCCCCTGCTGCTGACCGTGCCCTGATTGCGGGGCACTGGGTGAAGACTGGGCATAAGACTGGGATGGCCCTGATGATCCTCCTTGGAAAGCTGATCTCGCACCTCCGAATAAATCCCCAAGGTTGCCTGCGGATCGGGCCCTACTATTATCCTATCATTCCATCCTATGTTTTAGCTTTCGGGCCTCGGTAGCTTGGGCAAAGGCCACCATCCTTCCATAGTACATGTCAGAATTTGGAGCAGTTATGGCAACTTCATTAATGACCAAAAGGGCCAAGGCCCTGCACAAATCGACGCACCCTAGCCTCCATAATCGACATCATGTGAACAGCATACTTTGACAGGCGCGCGAACTCCATGTGATACTCCCACACACTCTTACTACCCTGTTTAAGGGTCTCAAACTCTGCAGCACGGGTTGCCTTAGTCTCGGCAGGCAAGAAATGGTTTATGAAGGCATCCGCAAACTCACTCCACCTCGCAGGAGGGCTCCCCTCCTCATGGGAATCCTCCCACATCTCGAACCAGGAATACGCCACCCCTTTCAGACGATAGGAGGCCAACTCCACTCCCTCCGTCTCAGTAGCACGCATAACTCGGAGAGTCTTATGCATCTCATCAATGAAATCTTGAGGGTCTGCCTTGGGATCAGTACCTGTGAACACTGGAGGGTCTAACTGAAGGAACCTGTTTATCCTAGAACCAGAAGAATCCCCTTGAAAGCTAAATGAGGTAGGTGCAACATTTGACCTCTGCGCCTGAGAAGCCACTAACTGAGTCAGCATCTGAATAGCTCCCCTAAGATCCCCATCCGAAATACCGGGACCGGAGGCTGGGGCTGAAGGTGGAACAGGCATATCGACGGGAGGGATGGTGGCACCCTCCACAGGTGCAGGAACTGGGGTAGTCTGTTCTGGAGTACAGGAATCAGGCAGTGTAATAGCAGGGCGATTATCCTCACCCGCAATATCAAGTAGGGAACCATCAGCCACTCCTGAGGTGGCATTGGCTTCTTGGCCAATTCTCGCTTTCTTCTTAGGTGCCATTTACTGAAAGTTAGAACAATGCACGAGTTAGAGGAAAACAACCTCACATTCCGCTCTAACGCACGATATAGAACAACAATGAAGGGTGTTATTCCTAAATGTCCAAGTAGCCCCCTACTTATAGATGTGGTCGACAACACACCGATAAGAAGGGCTCTACTAAACACGGGTCCGAGACATCCTAGGACGCTTTAAAACCTTAGGCTCTGATACCAAGTTTGTCACGCCGCAACCTCGGGGAGCGCGACTGGCGCGTGACCGAGTGAACCCGGTCGAGCAAGCCTATCCAGTCATTCCCACCCGACTTATTCATAAACCAAAAAGGGAACGTATCACCATTTGTTAAACAGGGGAGAGATCAGTTATATAAATATGAAAACGTTACTAGTCCATTTTTACTTAAACACCATAGGCCATAATTAAGTTTCCAAAGGTGCATATAGTTGACAATCTAGTGGAAGAGTTTCAAAATACAATGTGATCTAATAGCCATCCCGACACCCATACAAGACCCACATAAATGTCTATGGAGCCTCTAAGGATACAAAAGATCAACATGACAATGCCAGCAACAAGGCCCCGACTATACCTCAAAATATAGTAATTTACACAAAAGAAGGACTACACAACCCCTGGGAGTAATAGGGGCTCACCAAGACTGCCGTAAGGAGAGAAAGAGAGCACCACTATCTACGATCGGCGCTATCTGTGATGGAACCACCTATATCCATTCAAAGATGTAGCGCCCCCGGTAAAAGGGACGATAATACTGTCGAATAGCACTAGTATGTAAGGCAAACATAAATCTTATTAGAATGAACAGTGAAACAAATAGAAGGCAGTTACAAAAATTAACAAGTACTTCACAGAATTACAAGGAACCACCAAATAAGGATCACATTGTTCCGGTTCATTCTTTCCATCTCTTTCAGGTTGATGATCATTAGTACCAAGTGCCACAACTCATAATGCCACCGTATTTTTACACGGAGTCCGGTCTCGGCCCGACCGGCTAAGCCATCCCAAGTGAGATATATCCAAATTCATAATGATAATAGAAGTCCAACATAAATTCCACCATGTGTATAGCAAGGCGTCCGATCTCGGCCCGATTGGCTAAGCCATCTCACTTGGGACATAACCTCTTTCAATTATCCATTTCATTTACATTTCTTTCCATCTTTCATTACTTGACACAAACAGCCCCATTTATTAAGCAGATCTTGGTACTTGGACACGTTTTATAATTCAAGTCTTTCCCTTTATTATTTTCCCAAATATCGTCAATATCCATGTCAACAAGTGCTATCATATAAGGCATGCGCACATAAGAAAAAGAAAAGAAAACAAAAAGGAAAGCGTTGAGACATAATC
>NW_017683197.1:8057-8793 GCF_001879085.1 Nicotiana attenuata
TATGCCGGAAGTGGTAGAAATTATGGAGCTATTTGGGGGTTGTTATGAGTGAATAAGGGGATAGTATTGGTGTCATTGGGTGGTGAAGTCTGAGTAACCATCTATTGGCACTAGCTAGTTTCCACAAGAACTCACGAACGGACCCATGAAGTCAATACCCCACACATCAAAAATGTCAATCTTTAGGATGGTGGTGAGGGCATTTCATTTTTCTTTGAGATTCCACCGGCCCTTTGACATTCATCACAACGCTTGACAAACTCACTTGCATCCTTGTAGAGAGTGGGCCAATAGAAATCGCAAATTAACACTTTGGCCATCGTTCTTTCTCCACCATGGTGACCACCATACGGCAAAGAGTGATAAGCCCCAAGAATTTCACTTTTCTCCTCCTCCTGTACACATCTTCTAATCACTCCATCCGGACTCTTCGGAAGAGGTACGGTTCATCCCAATAGTAGTCTTGACAATCCCGTTTGAGCTTCTTCCTTTGGTTTGAAGAGAACTCAACCGGAATGATACCACTCACAAGATAGTTAGCTAGATCCGCGAACCATGGAACCTCTTTCATTGAAATAGCCAAGAGTTTCTCATCAGGGAAGGAGTCATTGATTTCAAGGCCATCACGCAGCCTCCCCTCCTCCTCCAAACGAGACAAGTGGTCCTCCACTTGGTTTTCACTTTCTTTTTGATCTTGGATATCAATATCAAACTCTTGCAACAAAAGTACCCATCT
>NW_017683198.1:0-722 GCF_001879085.1 Nicotiana attenuata
GGAGGCCCTATGTCTAAAAAGCTCAACTCAGGGATTGGAGCCCTAATGTTGGCAAAAGGTGACTAGGGAATGGAGGCCCTATGTCTAAAAAGCTCAACTAAGGGATTGGAGCTCTAATATTGGCAAAAGGCGACTAGGGAATGAAGGCCCTATGTCTAAAAAGCTCAACTCAAGGATTGGAATCCTAATGTTCGCAAAAAGGCGACTAGGGAATGGAGGCCCTATGTCTAAAAACTCAACTCAGAGATTGCAGCCCTAATGTTGGCAATAGGGGACTAGGGAATGCAGGCCCTATGTCTAAAAAGCTCAACTCAGGGATTGGAGCCCTAATGTTGGTAAAAGGCGACTAGGGAATGGAGGCCCTATGTCTAAAAACTCAACTCAGGGATTGGAGCCCTAATGTTGGCATATGGCGACTAGGGAATGGAGGCCCTATGTCTAAAAATCTCAACTCAGGGATTGGAGCCCTAATGTTGGCAAAAGGCTACTAGGGAATGGAGGCCCTATGTCTAAAAATCTCAACTCAGGGATTGGAGCCCTAATTTTTGTAAAAGGCGACTAGGGAATGGAGGCCCTACGTCTAAAAACTCAACTCAGGGATTGAAGCTCCAATGTTGGTAAAAAAACGACTGGAGGCCCTATGTCTAAAGACTCAACTCAGGGATTGGAGCCCTAATGTTGGTAAAAAAGGCGACAAGGGAATGGAGGCCCTATTTCTAAAA
>NW_017683198.1:5647-8792 GCF_001879085.1 Nicotiana attenuata
AGGGATTGGAGCCCTAATGTTGGCAAAAGGCGACTAGGGAATGGAGGCCCTATGTCTGAAAAGCTCAACTCAGGGATTGGAGCCCTAATGTTGGCAAAAGGCGACTAGGGAATGGAGGGATTATATCTAAAAGCCAGAACTCAGGGATTGGAGCCCTAATGTTGGCAAAAGGCGACTACGGAATGGAGGCCCTATGTCTAAAAAGGCACAACTGTGGGATTGGAGCCCTAATGTTGGCAAAAGGTGACTAGGGAATAGATGCCCTATGTCTAAAAAGCCAGAACTCAGGGATTGGAGCCCTAATGTTGGCAAAAGGCGACTAGGGAATGGAGGCCCTATGTCTAAAAAGGCACAACTCAGGGATTGGAGCCCTAATGTTGGCAAAAGGCGACTAGGGAATGGAGGCCCTATGTCTAAAAAGGCACAACTCAGGGATTGGAGCCCTAATGTTGGCAAAAGGCGACTAGGGAATGGAGGCCCTATGTCTAAAAAGGCACAACTCAGGGATTGGAGCCCTAATGTTGGCAAAAGGCGACTAGGGAATGGAGGCCCTATGTCTAAAAAGGCACAACTCAGGGATTGGAGCCCTAATGTTGGCAAAAGGCGACTAGGGAATGGAGGCCCTATGTCTAAAAAGGCACAACTCAGGGATTGGAGCCCTAATGTTGGCAAAAGGCGACTAGGGAATGGAGGCCCTATGTCTAAAAAGGCACAACTCAGGGATTGGAGCCCTAATGTTGGCAAAAGGCGACTAGGGAATGGAGGCCCTATGTCTAAAAAGGCACAACTCAGGGATTGGAGCCCTAATGTTGGCAAAAGGCGACTAGGGAATGGAGGCCCTATGTCTAAAAAGGCACAACTCAGGGATTGGAGCCCTAATGTTGGCAAAAGGCGACTAGGGAATGGAGGCCCTATGTCTAAAAAGGCACAACTCAGGGATTGGAGCCCTAATGTTGGCAAAAGGCGACTAGGGAATGGAGGCCCTATGTCTAAAAAGGCACAACTCAGGGATTGGAGCCCTAATGTTGGCAAAAGGCGACTAGGGAATGGAGGCCCTATGTCTAAAAAGGCACAACTCAGGGATTGGAGCCCTAATGTTGGCAAAAGGCGACTAGGGAATGGAGGCCCTATGTCTAAAAAGGCACAACTCAGGGATTGGAGCCCTAATGTTGGCAAAAGGCGACTAGGGAATGGAGGCCCTATGTCTAAAAAGGCACAACTCAGGGATTGGAGCCCTAATGTTGGCAAAAGGCGACTAGGGAATGGAGGCCCTATGTCTAAAAAGGCACAACTCAGGGATTGGAGCCCTAATGTTGGCAAAAGGCGACTAGGGAATGGAGGCCCTATGTCTAAAAAGGCACAACTCAGGGATTGGAGCCCTAATGTTGGCAAAAGGCGACTAGGGAATGGAGGCCCTATGTCTAAAAAGGCACAACTCAGGGATTGGAGCCCTAATGTTGGCAAAAGGCGACTAGGGAATGGAGGCCCTATGTCTAAAAAGGCACAACTCAGGGATTGGAGCCCTAATGTTGGCAAAAGGCGACTAGGGAATGGAGGCCCTATGTCTAAAAAGGCACAACTCAGGGATTGGAGCCCTAATGTTGGCAAAAGGCGACTAGGGAATGGAGGCCCTATGTCTAAAAAGGCACAACTCAGGGATTGGAGCCCTAATGTTGGCAAAAGGCGACTAGGGAATGGAGGCCCTATGTCTAAAAAGGCACAACTCAGGGATTGGAGCCCTAATGTTGGCAAAAGGCGACTAGGGAATGGAGGCCCTATGTCTAAAAAGGCACAACTCAGGGATTGGAGCCCTAATGTTGGCAAAAGGCGACTAGGGAATGGAGGCCCTATGTCTAAAAAGGCACAACTCAGGGATTGGAGCCCTAATGTTGGCAAAAGGCGACTAGGGAATGGAGGCCCTATGTCTAAAAAGGCACAACTCAGGGATTGGAGCCCTAATGTTGGCAAAAGGCGACTAGGGAATGGAGGCCCTATGTCTAAAAAGGCACAACTCAGGGATTGGAGCCCTAATGTTGGCAAAAGGCGACTAGGGAATGGAGGCCCTATGTCTAAAAAGGCACAACTCAGGGATTGGAGCCCTAATGTTGGCAAAAGGCGACTAGGGAATGGAGGCCCTATGTCTAAAAAGGCACAACTCAGGGATTGGAGCCCTAATGTTGGCAAAAGGCGACTAGGGAATGGAGGCCCTATGTCTAAAAAGGCACAACTCAGGGATTGGAGCCCTAATGTTGGCAAAAGGCGACTAGGGAATGGAGGCCCTATGTCTAAAAAGGCACAACTCAGGGATTGGAGCCCTAATGTTGGCAAAAGGCGACTAGGGAATGGAGGCCCTATGTCTAAAAAGGCACAACTCAGGGATTGGAGCCCTAATGTTGGCAAAAGGCGACTAGGGAATGGAGGCCCTATGTCTAAAAAGGCACAACTCAGGGATTGGAGCCCTAATGTTGGCAAAAGGCGACTAGGGAATGGAGGCCCTATGTCTAAAAAGGCACAACTCAGGGATTGGAGCCCTAATGTTGGCAAAAGGCGACTAGGGAATGGAGGCCCTATGTCTAAAAAGGCACAACTCAGGGATTGGAGCCCTAATGTTGGCAAAAGGCGACTAGGGAATGGAGGCCCTATGTCTAAAAAGGCACAACTCAGGGATTGGAGCCCTAATGTTGGCAAAAGGCGACTAGGGAATGGAGGCCCTATGTCTAAAAAGGCACAACTCAGGGATTGGAGCCCTAATGTTGGCAAAAGGCGACTAGGGAATGGAGGCCCTATGTCTAAAAAGGCACAACTCAGGGATTGGAGCCCTAATATTGGCAAAAAGGCGACTAGGGAATGGAGGCCCTATGTTTAAAAAGGCACAACTCAGGGATTGGAGCCCTAATATTGGCAAAAGGCGACTTGGGATTGAAGGCCCTATGTCTAAAAGGCACAACTCAGGGATTGGAGCCCTAATGTTGGCAAAAAGGCGACTAGGGAATGTAGGCCGTATGTTTAAAAAGGCACAACTCAGGGATTGGAGCCCTAATGTTGGCAAATGGCGACTAGGGATTGGAGGCCCTATGTCCAAAAGGCACAACTCGGGGATTGGAGCCCTAATGTTGGCAAAAGGAGACTAGGGAATGGAGGCCCT
>NW_017683199.1:0-8789 GCF_001879085.1 Nicotiana attenuata
CGAGAGATGGAATAGATATGGCCTTTTGAAAGGCAACTAGTGAGAGGGATTTACTTGCTAACGTATCCGTTTTAGGATGGATCTGGACTGGAAGCGAAAATCCGTAAAAAATGGCTTCTTTCTTTGTCTCCGCTGGACTCTTTTTGTAATAGCTTGATGAGATGAACCAACAAGAGATATTACGTTCTACCTTCTGCTTCGAGCCCGCCTAGGGGGATCCAGCTCATAGTTTCGGGTAGAAGTAGTCTTCGCTCAGGGTGTTTTACGTAGCTTAACTCAGGTAGAATCATTTCGCCTAGGGGGATCTAGCTCATAGTTCTGGGTAGAAGTACTCTTCGCTCAGGGTGTTTTTTGCAGCTTAACTCGGGTAGAACCGTTTCGCCTAGAGGGATCCAGCTCATAGTTCCGGGTAGAAGTACTCTTCGCTCAGGGTGTTTTACGCAGCTTAACTCAGGTAGAATCCTTTCGCCTAGGGGGATCCAGCTCATATTTCCGGGTAGAAGTACTCTTCGCTCAGGGTGTTTTACGCAGCTTAACTCAGGTAGAATCCTTTCGCCTAGGGGGATCCAGCTCATATTTTCGGGTAGAAGTACTCTTCGCAGTTAGAATCCTTTCGCCTAGGGGGATCCAGCTCATATTTTCGGGTAGAAGTACTCTTCGCTCAGGGTGTTTTAGGTAGTTTAACTCAGGTAGAACCATTTCGCCTAGAGGGATCCAGCTCATAGTTCCGGGTAGGAGTAATCTTCGCTCGGGTTGTTAATACAATTTAACTCATGTAAAACCTTTTTCACCTAGAGGGATTTAACACTTTATCAACAGTACATGGTGCTAACACCTGATTATATTTCCTTCTAGTAAGATAGGGTACCAGCCCCTGGTTACATTTCCTTTCGATAGTACAGGGTACCGATCCCTGGTTACACAATTATTCGCTACCAAATTTATCTCTTTTAGCTAGTTTATACTACTGTTTCTGTCTCCCTTTCAATAAAAGATAGTTTATAGCTTTCGCTGATAACTCACAAAATTTTCCTAGTCCAAACAAAATTTTCCTAGTCCAAACTGGGGTAGAAAATTTTTGTTCATTTTGTTCGTCTTAGATGGCTTTGCAGGCCTCGCCGCAGAGCACAGGTTATGACGATCGAAGCTCGCAGTTTCAGTTATCATCAGAAGGACGATCACATGATAGTTTGGGTTTAACTTCGACAACGTGTCAGCAACACAACTTCCCAAGTTTCATCTTCTCAATTTCAGATCCAGAAAGCAAGCAATCGAGATTGAGTCATAGTCTTTTCTTTAAAGATAATCAGATCCAATCTAAGGTCAACAAAAGAGAGCAAGTCAAGAATCGAGATTTGACTCCAGAAGACACGTAGATAGGAATTTTGTACTCTTAGTTTGCTGACATATGTAGTGATTTTCTCTTTTTCTTTTGATGTAAGAAGCAGTAATAGTAAGAGTAACTGCAACAACAGTCTTAACTCCAGTGTCTGGTAGTCCCAGCTACCATGTTTTCCCAAAACTACACTAACCTAATTCCTTTACAGCCAAGGATATGTAGGCAACCTCGGAAGCAAGGTTCGGTCACCATTTTTCAAAAAAAAAATCCTTTCATTGTAGTGATATGTGAGCAAAATTAGTCATGGCATTCACTTTTCTTTGCACGAAAACTCTTCATGTTCTCGAGCAAAGACGGGCAGCTGTAAATGCCTAATTTTTTCCTTGTATATATATATATATATATCTGTGTGTGTGTGTGTGTGTGTGTGTGTGCGCGCGCGTGTGTGTGTGTGTGTGGGGGTGTTCTTATTTGTGTATGTGTAGGTTTTAAGAGTTTTTATTATGATTTAATTAAGAAATGAACAAGAGCTTGGGCTAGTTTCATTTTAAACTGAAATGGGCTAAAAATTCGGACCAAATCAGTGGCCCAATTGCACTGACCCTGTCCGGATAAGGCTGGCCAGGGAGGCAAGCCAAATGGCATAGTTTCAGGGCGAAACTACGTCGTTTTAGCTAAGGAATCAGAGATTAGATCTCATCCATCCATAGCCCTTTGATCCAACGGCCCTAATCTAATCTTTACTTATGCTATTTGAAGCCTAAAAGGGCCGAAAATACCCCCATTTTTTTCCTATTTTCTTTTCTTCTTCCTCTATCCTCACTCTCTCATCACTCTCTCATATCTCTGTCTCTCCGCCTATCTCCACGGTGGCTCCGCCGGCCGGAAATCGCCGCCGCCGGCGGACGTCGTCCAAACACCACAAAAATTTCACCCCTACTCCCCTCAACCTCCTCTTTCCAAATCTCCAACCCAAATCCCTCAAAACCCACTCAAATTCCACGATTTTTAGATCTAAGAAAATCCACAACCCACTTTTTCCTTAAAATCGTGAAGATTGAGCTATCTCCTCTACCTAATACCTATATGGATGGATAGAGCTCGGTATGGGCTACCAACAGACTTGGCCTCGACCCAAATTCCGACGACTGGATTCCGGCGGGTCGCCGGCCGTCACCAAAAATGGCGAATATCTCTGCTTTTCTCTATATTCTGACCTAGAGCAAGTTTTTATTGTTGATTACATTGAAATTGAACTCCGGTTCACCTGAGTTTAAATCTTTCAGTGTTTATCAACAATAAGAGCTTGCTCGGGATCGAACGCTTCTCGAACCGGCACCACTGCCGCTGCACCACCACCACCCCAATGGTCGAAATTAGGTAAAATCGATTCCTTTTCTCCCCGCCCCTGATTTTCTATTTTTGTTTGCATTTGTTGTTAGTGTTTTTCTTTTATTTTAATTCTTTTAGTTTCCGTTTAGTTTAATAATTAATCTAATTTTTTATTTCGTCGTTGTTTAACTTAATCGATTCTAGTTAGTTTGTTTCACTGTTAACATGTTTTAGTTTTACTTTGTATAGTTAAGTTTGAATTATATTTTTCTAAATTTTTTCTTTAGTTTAACTATTGAGTTCTATTAAGGTCTTCACTAAGTCAATGCATGTCTTTGCTTAATCTTTAAGTTCTGTTTCTCTTTGTTGGTTAATAGTTCGATTAGATAGTTGTTTCTAGTTACTCATTTTTTATTTGGTTTGAGCATGTTAGTTTGGTATTGTTGTTGATAAAATCTGAAGATTAGGTGAGTTGATCATGTTTTAAGGTACAAAGTTGTTCACTTTAACATCTAGGGTGGCTGAAATACTCCCTTTTACCCCATGCTTGTGCCACAGTGGTTGAAGGAATGTCCTTTCCCCTTTTGGACAGACTTTTGGCACACAAAAGTATGTCATTTGGGCAGGTATTTGGTAGCAAAAGTTAGTCCTTTTGGACAGACTTTTGGTAGACCAAAATCTGGCCAAAAGTTACTTCTTTCTTCTACTTAAGAGCTGATTTTAATACACAATGGGAGGACTCGGAAGATCAGTTTTACACACACTCTATCATACATTAAGAGATCATCTTTTACACTATTAAAAGAACCAAAACTTGAGAGCAAAATTAACAGCTGAACATCTAATAGTAAGCTGAAACTTGATAGTTTTGGAGTGAGTTTTCTGAGAGAATAGAACACTTTAAAAAACAAAAGTCCCTAAAGCTAGTTTCTATTTCTTCTTTCACTAAAGTTGCTGAGTTTTAAGGTTTGTTCTGGGTTGTTCTGGGTTCAATTTGCTGCTGTTTTTTCTATTGTTTCTGCTGTCCCTCTTGCTACCTGATGCTGTTAAATGCTGCTGATTTTTTAGTTCATCCGTTACTGACATTTTTCTGCTATCCAGGTAAATCCTTTAATATACTGAAATCATTGATCAAGAATGAATGCAAGTGAAGCAATTTGTGTTCTTCAGTGAATTTTGAGTTTTTGAAAACATTTTGTTCGGACTGCTTTAAATATCCCTCATGTTTACTGGAATAAGTGTTTGAATCCATCAGAATGTCGACTTATGAATTTGTTTTCTTTCATATATCAATAATAGACATGTAGAAGGTCTTGTGATTATTTCCGGTAACTTTATCTATGTTAGATTATGGGGTTGATGATTGCTTTGTTATTAAACTCTTGATGGCCTTTATGTTTAATAAGTAGTGTGTGTATGTAAAACCTTAAAAGATTCCATCTTTGCGTTAAGGTTTAAGTTATGGAATCTCATTTGCCACTCTTTGGATATGAACGTAGCCATAGAGTTATTTTAAATACCTATTAGGTTCATCATTGAATTTTGTCCGACTCTCATTTGAAATATTCCTCTTGAATCTTGATACCTGGATTAGAAAACTTTGGTAATATTAAAGATTATATGGAGTTATTTTTTTTAAGGTTATGGTTTTGGAGTTTGTAAAGAGGTTTAGTGCTGGTAAAGGTTAGCTTTCCATGATTTAGTATTTATTAGTTTATTAAGATCAAAGATATTGAGTTATAGGATTAGCTTGTGTTAGTAATCTGCTTACTATCAAGGAGGTTCAAAGAATTAAAATATTGAGCTTTAGACATCATATTTGTCATGATATTTAAAATTGGAAACCATTGTTATTTGGTCAAGGTGAATAGATTTTACATGTCTAAGAGTGGATGATTTTATTGAGTCATGGGGTCATTTATTTGGAATTAAAAGGAATATGATGCATAAATTTTGTTTTACTTTATTTGTATTTCTTTTCTTTTTTTCTTTTAATTGCTTGTATTATGCTCTATTATTAAAATACAAATGGATACAAATAGGACCGGGCAGTGAGTTTACAAGCTAACAAAAAAGAAAAGATTTTGCAATGAATGTTTAGTTTTCTACTACGACCAACGTAAGTGACATCTAGTCTTACATCCTAATTTATTGAAGTAATTTAAAAAAAACAATCAGTTTCTTTTTAAATTATTATTAAAATAACTTAATAATTCTCTTTCTTATTAATTTAAGCGCTACACAATTAGTAGGCGCGTTTTAATTTAACAGAATCGCTTGCGTAATGTGATGTTTAACATTTAATAAATTAATTCAACAATCTCATGCCATATCCTTTAGTTTTAGTCAATTTTTGATTTAGTTAATCCTTTGCTAAAAATCGCGGATTCGCTTGCGTAGCGCGGTAGTGACTTTTAATAAATTTTCAAAAGCAGTTCAAGAAAATCGTATAAATCACAGTTTGTCCAAAATTAGTTCAAGCCAAGTTTTAAGTCAATAAAGCGACCGTTCTAGAACCACGGGACTCGGGGAATGCCTTATACCTTCTCCCCGGTCAACAGAATTCCTTACCCGAACTTTGTTTTCGCGGACTGATAAAAATAGAGTCAAACCTTCCTTTGACTAGGGATTCAAATAAAAGGTGACTTGGAACACCGAAAACCAATTCCAAGTGGCGACTCTGCAAATAAAATAATCCCTACTCAAATTTGTCACTTCAATTGGAAAAACTCTTTAACCCACAAACTCATAACAACACATACCATTGAGAGGGGTAGAAAAGTGGTGTGACAACAACGGACTGCAATTTATCAGAAAGAGGTCGCGGATTTTTTTCTAGAAATGTCATATGAAAAGAATACTCTCCACAACATACCACCCCGCAAGCAACGAGCAAGTTGAATCCTCCAATAAATCAATAATGAACATCATGAAGAATAAGCTTGAGGACGCCAAGGGACTATGGCCGGAGCTATTCCCAGAAGTGCTTTGGGCCTACCGCACAACGCCAAAGACGAGCATAGGAGAAATGCCCTACTAATTAGTTTACGGGACTGATGCGGTAATATCAGTCGCAGTCGGAGAGCCCTGTATGCGGTAATAACAGTCGCAGTCGGAGAGCCCTGTTTGAGATACTCCCATGAGAGCGGTCTGAGGAACGATGAAAGCAGAAGGCAAGAGCTCGACGAAGCCGAAGAACGGAGAGACATGGACTACATAAGGATGATCACCCATAAGCAACATGCATAACTCTATTACAACAAAAAGGCTAAGGTCAGACTGCTCAAAGTCGGGGACTACGTGCTGTAAGCCAAAACATAAGCAAGCAAAGACCCGCGGGAAGGCTAACTGGGAACAAATTGGGACAGCCCATACAAAATCACGGCAACAGCGAACAAAGGGCCATTCCAACTAGAAACTATGGAAGAGAAACCACTACCAAACAACTAGAATGTCGCCCTCCTAAAGTACTTGAACTTTTAAGAAAGAGCGTTCTCCGCGTCGTACTCTTTTTCCCTCACTTGAGTTTTGTGCCGATTGGGTTTCTCGAGAAGGTTTTTAATGAGGCGACAAGAAGGAATCTTAAAGTTGAAATGCAAACGGATAGGGACATAGGACAATCAGTTCATTGCCAAACCTCTCAATACCTCTCCAGATTGACTAATGAAGGGACTAGATAGACTGGGATCGTGATGCCAGCCGACACTAAGAATGGAACTGGAATGCTAGCTCGGAAAACATGTATATTTCTCCAATATATATAAACAAAGCACAATTGCAAGAAGTTCGCCCATGATTTTGCCAAAGCAACGTTGTATCAATTAAGCAAAGGTTACATTCGACCTCATTCGAATCAACACCCATAGGCCCTCGGCCATTGTTAAACAAAAGTTACATCCGAACTCGTCCGATCTAATTATGGTTTACATTCATCGTCCGAATTAACACCCATACGGCCCCCGAACATTGTTAAGAAAAAGTTACATTCGACCTCGTCCGAATTAACTACGGTTTACATTTGTCATCCGAATTAATACCCATACGGCCGTCGACTATTGTTAAGCAAAATTTACACTCGACCTCGTCCGAATTAAATACGGGTTACATTCGACCTCGTTCGAATTAACACCCATACGGCCTCCAGCCATTGTTAAACAAAAGTTACATTCGACCTCGTTTGAATTATCTACGGGTTACATTCGACCTCATCCGGATTAACACCCATACGGCCCCCGGCCATTGTTAAGCAAAAGTTACATTCAACCTCGTTCGAATTAACTACAGGTTACATTTGACCTCATTCGAATGAACTCCTATACGGCCCCTGGCCATTGTTAAGCAAAAGTTACATTTGACCTCGTTCGATTGAACTACGGGTTACATTCGACCTCGTTCGAATAAACACCCATACGGCCCCCGACTATTGTTAAGTACCAGTTACATTCAATCTCTCTCGAATTAACTAACATTAAACCTCGTTCGAATTAAGTGAGATACGTTCGACCTCGTTTCGAACTAAGTACAAGATATAATCGACCTCACTCGAATTAACTGACATTCGACCTCACTCGAATTAACCGACATTCGACCTCGCTCGAATTAACAAACATTCGACCCCATTCGAATTAACTAAGATACGTTCGATCTCGTTTATAACTAAGTACAAGTTATATTTGACCTCGCTCAAATTAAGTAAGTTACGTTCAACCTCGTTTCGAACTGAGTAGAAGTTATATTAGACCTCGCTCGAATTAACTAAGTTGCATTCGACCTCGTTTCGAACTAAGTTCAGGTTACATTCGACCTCGTTCGAATTAACACTTACTAGCTCCCCGCCATGACCAAAAAAATTTTGTTCCGACCTTGTTCAACACACATAAACCAAGCTTCTACGACTAAAGCGTCCAAATGGCATAACAAAAGAAAGAAGCACACAAGACAGAATAGAAGGAAAAAAATCAGATACGAACAGCGAAAATAGTATTTCATACTTCAACTATATTCTTTACAAGGTCTAAAACAGACGCTCGCAAAAGTGTGCCCAAAAATTACAAACAAAAAGAAGAATAATTACTCGCCACCCGACCCAGCAGCGCCATGTCTGCCATTGCCGTCGCCATCATGATACTCATCCTTGTACCAGGCGTTTTTCTCAATCCCATCCACATCTTCCTCGCCATCGGCGGCCTCTGGTGTAGCAAGGTCATAACTGCAAGCGATTCAAGCCTCATGTGCCTTAGTGCGAGCATCCTCGAAATCATCCTCAAGAACATTCCTCTCCGTCATCAAATCTCTAAATATATGCAACTGGGCTTCGGCGTGGATCCACTTCTCATATAAATTCCGCGAAACATCAATGTAAGCAGAAGTGTGAGAGGAGGACGGATGAGCCAATAATTGCGCCTTCTCGGACTCGAGAATGACGACTTGGTCTCCAAGGCTCAAAAATTCTTTTTCTAGCTCCCCTATCTGCTCATCGAGCCGCTCTTCTTAAGTTTGACCGTCTCCAAATCATTTTCCCACTCAGATTGATTGCGGCCTCCAAAGCCTTCACTTTTGTTGAATCCGCCAACCAAGCCAACTCGGCCTTATCCAAATCCATTTTCTTCTCGGCGACCTCGGCATTCAAAGCATAGGCCCTGACCAAACATTGCTAGAGCTGGGCCCGCAAGGAGATAACTTTGGCCTAAAGGTCCGGACATTGGGCCTCAACTCCGTTGCTCACCTCGAGCTCCTTTTCTTTGTACCTCAACGCCCCTGCAAGGACGCTGCACTTTCCGATGACCCTCATTAACTCGTCATCTTTCCGCTTCAGCTCGTTCTTGATGGCTTGGAAGTTGCCACTCTGGACAAACCACCTACAGATCTTGCGGTGCTTGTTGCGGCATTCACTTTACTTCCTCTCCATCTTCTTGAAAATAGTTTTGCGCCTCTCCTCTCGGCGAGCGCTTTCAATCTCCAAAATAATGGTCTGGAAAGAAAAATGAAAAATCGGAAGAAAATGAAAATCAATCAAAAAATAGTGTGCAAGGCACGGAAACTAGAATGGTCAGAAAACTTACCCTAAGGGCGAGGCCGGCTATACCCATCGACAGGGGGGGGGGGCATCGTCCAACAT
>NW_017683200.1:0-8788 GCF_001879085.1 Nicotiana attenuata
GACTGCATTTGTCAAAATGCAATAGCGTTGGAGATGGCCTTATATACAAGACAGTTCAGAAAATAATCCTTTCATCTATTGGGGCTTTTGGTTTCCACAAAAAAGAGCATAAGATGTTGTGGACGCGCGTACATGCACCTTGTTTCAATTGGTGTTACCTGTGTATCGCTTCGTTAATTTTTTTTCCGTAATACTGATATATAAATAATAAAGAAAATTAAAATATTGGATATAAATATATAAAATAATATCGCTTATGAAAATTCTTGCATACTCTATTGGCTACGGAGGAAGAAGAAAATCATAGATCCAAAGTTATTGCTTAAGGCATGGAAGAAATCATCTTTTATTTTGTAGGTGGACGAGAGAGAGTTGAAGTACGAGGTGTCAAAGGAATTATTGTCTACTTCTAGTTCGACCAATTCTTCAACGAATTTAAAAAAGACATCAAAATCCGAGACATGAAGGATTTGGAAATCTTTGCGACTAGCTGTTCTTTCGATACATTATTCGACTCTACGCTTACTAGTGTATTTTTCTTTCCCTTGTGAACAAAATATAATTCTTAATTCAAATGAATTGAACTAAATTCGATTCATTGATGTTCGGTTGTTTATAAATAAAAAAATCTGTTATTTTGAATTGATATTAACCGAATATATTGATATTTATGATCGCGGTAGATTTACATTGATGAATGATGCATCGTCTATGACTATCAAATTTTGAGTTAGCTTTTGTGCAGATTTATCTAATATTAATAATGCTAATAATATATTTGTACAGGAAATCAATCAGAAGAGATCAAGGAATCAAGGAGTTACTACAAGATTGTTGAAGCAAATCTGAATGCTTAAGGAAATATATCAATCAGCAAAGATTATGGATAGCTGCGATGGAAAGAATCTTTGAAAGCCTAAAACTAAGGCGTCAATCAAGGCCAACATACTCAAGGAGCAAATCAAGGAGATTAGCTGATCTGCCAATTTTGGAAGGATCAACAATCAAGGAGCAAATCTTCATCTTCAACGGCTGCAGAAGGGAAGTGATCAAGAGCTGCCAACTAACAATTAAAGAGTAAAATCTCACCATCAATGACTGTAGAAGGAAGGCAATCAATCTTCTCTCATCAAGGAAGAGCAACGGCTAGCAATCTTATTCTTGAAAAGAATCAATCACTTTCCAAAGATCAAATCCCTTGGGTTGTCAAATCTCGTCTGCTCAAGGTCTTCACCAAAGTATTTATACTCAGTTTTCAGCCTTAGGAAGGACATACATTGATCAAACCAAAATTCTCTCTTTATTCTACTGCAAACAAACATTGTAGTTCATTGAGATCTGCTGTGTAACAAGTCAGAGAAAAAGGGGAGTATAACACTGGTGAGGCATTGTATCAAAAGAAGACGAGCGTTAGAGGAACTGAGCTATCACATCATTTCCATTGTACTCGAAGAAACGAAATTACTAAAGAGAACTCCCTTGCAACCCAAGGGGACTGGACTAGGATTCACATTGAATTCGAACCAGTATAAAATTCCGGTGTCTTTAATTTTTGCACTTAATTTTTTTATTTTATATTCTGGTACTATAACTGTTAGGTTATTGCATCAAGTCGACTAATTGGTAAATCAGTCAACTAATAGAGTTTAAGTTTAAAAATATACAATTCACCCCCCCCCCCCCACCTTTGTACTTTCAATTGGTATCAGAGCAAGGCTCACATTCTATTCTTTGCTTAACAGCTTGTGAGAAAAGATCATGGCAAATCAAGTTATCATAGGAGCTCTCTTCCAGGAAGGAACTTCACAAGTTAGACCACCATACTTCAATGGTGAACATTTCTCTCACTGGAAAGTGCGTATGGAGATCTTTGCCAAGGCTTATGACGTTAAAGTTTGGAGAGTCATCAAAAAGGGAAACTATTCCTTACCTGCTACTACTCCACCAGTTGCTGATCTTGAAGATATAGATTCATATACAAAAGAGAAAATGAAAGTAGTACAAGTTAACAATAAGGCAAGAAATCTGCTGCACAATGCTATAAGTGGTGAAGAATATGAGAAAATCTCTAGCTGTGATACAGCCAAAGAAATGTGGGACAAGCTTGAGGTTACATACGGAGGAACCAACAAAGTAAAGGAAACACATATCAATATGTTGGTTCATGATTATGAACTCTTCTCTGTGAAAGAAGGAAAATCTATTGAAGAGATGTTTGCCAGGTTTGGCAAAATAATTAGCGATCTAAAGGCATTTGGCAAGCCATATACTAGTGGCGATCAAGTCAGAAAAATTCTCAGAAGCCTGCCAACCACTTGGCAGACCAAAGTAGTCACACTTGAATCTCAGGATCTAAACAAATTGTCATATGATGAACTACGAGGAGAACTCATAGCTTTTGAAAGGACGCATCTCAAGAAAACCAGTCAAGAAGAGAAAAAGAAGATAGTTGCATTCAAAGCTTCGAATGAAATAGCTGAAAACGAAAATCGATGATGATCCTGAAGCCCTACAAGAAGAAATTGCTATGCTGTCAAGAAACATGGATGGGTTAATGAGAAGATTGAGAAACACAAAGAAAGGAAGAATGCCACCCAGACGATCCAGGAAATACAATGAACATGACAAAATGATGGAAAATGCTATGAGTGTGGAAGATTTGGACATATTCAAGCTGAGTGCCCAGAACTAAAAAGAAAAATTTCTAGACGCTTTAACAAGAACAAATCCTTTGGAAGTTAGAGTGATGAAGATAGTTCAGAGCACGAAGAGATAGCAAATCTTTGCTTCATGACGATTCTGGAAAATGAGATGAACAAATCCTCAGGATGCTGGACAGATGAGGACACTTTAGATGAAGAAGGCAAGGATGATAATAAAAATTGTTTCATGCCACGAGGTGAAACAACTGAGGTAAGATCTTATGATTGTGAAAGATGCAATGAATTGCAGGATATTCTTGATTTAACTCTGAAAGAATCTCAAAAAATGATGAATGAGCTTAAGAGACCAAATATAGAGGTTAAAGACTGGAAACTCAAACACGAAGTATGTGAAATTGAAAAAGAAGTACTTCAAGAAGAGTTTGAGGAATTGCAAATGCAACTTAATGGCATGCGCAAATCCACCAGTCACAGTTCTGTCAGGTCAAACTAGGCGACTTACAAGTCTACTGGAAAAGGACCAGCCAGAACGAAGTCCACTAGTACTAACACTAATGAAAGACCTAAAGGTAGGTCAGAACTTACGTGTCACTACTGTAACAAAAGTGGGCACAAATTTTCATTTTGTCGCTTTCGTAAAGCTAACATGTCAGGATGGGTTTGGAAACCTAAAGACAATTCTGAATCTAGTAATACTAACCCTCCAGGACCTAAGCAAGCTTGGGTACCTAAAAGAAAGTGATCATTATGTTTTGCAGGAACACCACAGAATAAGCCGCAAAGGAAAATAGTATCTAGATAGTGCGTGTTCCAGTCACATGACAGGTGACAAAAACCTGTTCAAAGAAGTTACAAAAATTAATGGAGGAAGCGTTAAGTTTGGGGATGACACAAAAGGTAAAATAATTGGTACCGGAACGATTCCCTTCAATAACAACTATGACATCACTGAAGTGTATCTCGTTGATGGACTCAACTACAATCTCCTAAGCATAAGTCAACTATGCGACTCAAGATATGAGGTAAACTTTAAGAAAACAGGTTGTGCTATTGAAGATGAATCAGGTAAAACAATCCTTCCTGGTAAAAGGTACGGAAATGTTTATATCCTTGATGGTTTTGAAAAGATAGATGGTCATATTTGCTTATCATCCATGTCTGATGATCCATGGTTATGGCATAGGAAACTTGGTCATGCTAGCATGCATTTGATAGAAAAGTTGTCCAAACACGAGTTAGTTGTTGGCTTACCCAAACTGAATTTTTCTAGAACTCATATCTCTGATGCATGTCAAATTGGTAAGCAAACCAGAAACTCTTTCAAAAATAAGGATATTGTATCTACTTCTAAACCTTTGCAATTGCTCCATATGGACTTATTTGGACCTACTAGAACTACCAGTATAGGAGGAAAAAGATATGACTTTATTATTGTTGATGATTATTCACATTTAAATTGGGTAATTTTCTTATCTCATAAGGATGAAGCTTTAAGAAATTTCGAGATTTTCTGCAAAAAGATTGAAAGAGAAAAGGGATATCTGATTTCAACAATTCAGAGTGATCATGGAGGAGAATTCGAAAGCAGAGCATTTGAAAATTTCTGCAATGATCAGGGATACACTCATAATTTCTCAGCACCACGATCACCACAACAAAATGGGATTGTAGAAAGAAAAAACAGAACCCTCCAAGATATGGCAAGAACTATGTTACTAGATCATTCACTGCCTAACCACTTCTGGGTAGAAGGTGTAAGTACGGCATGTCACATTCTCAATCGATGTCTCATAAGGCCTATTTTGAAGAAGACTCCCTATGAATTATGGAAAGGTAAACGTACAAACATCAGTTATTTTCATCCCTTCGGAAGCAAGAGTTTTATCCACAATAACGGTAAGGACAATCTTGGAAAATTCGATCCAAGAAATGATGAAGGTAGTTTTCTGGGTTATTCATTGAATAGTAGAGCTCTTAGAGTCTATAATAAACGCACATTATGTGTAGAAGAATCTGTACATGTTATATTCGATGAAAATAATTCCTTGGTCGAGAAAGAAACTGCTGCAGGTGAAGAAGATCACGCTCAAGAAAACCAAGAGACTAGCAAATCTCAAGAGTCAACTGATATGTCTGCTATGATAGAGTCGACTAATGCAATCAACAGTAGTGTACTAGATCATCCAACAGAGTCGACTACAAACATCGTACGCCCAAATGAATGGAGAAGCGAACCTGAATATCCTCAAAAATTTATCATTGGGGATCCAAATGAAGGAATGAAAACCAGGGGATCTCTCAAAAAGAAAGCGAATGTTGCGTTAATCTCTCAAGTTGAACCAAAGAAGATAGAGGAAGCTCTAAAAGATTCGAGTTGGGTTCAAGCAATACAGGAAGAGTTAGATCAGTTCAGTAAAAATCAGGTGTGGAATTTGATACCCAAACCTGAAAATGTTTCTGTAATCGGAACGAAGTGGGTCTTCAGAAATAAATTGAACGAGGATGGAAAGGTCGTAAGGAATAAAGACAGACTAGTTGCTCAGGGATATTCATAACAGGAAGGAGTCGACTATGACAAAACCTTTGCTCCAGTAGCTCGTTTGGAGTCTATTCGAATTCTTATGGCATACGCATCATTCAAAGGATTCTAACTATTTCAGATGGATGTTAAAAGCGCCTTTTTGAATGGATTTATTGAAGAAGAAGTATACGTGAAACAACCGCCTGGGTTTGTAGATTCAAAGTTTTCCTATCATGTATACAAGCTTACTAAGGCATTATATGGACTGAAACAAGCTCCACGTGCATGGTATGATAGACTTAGCTCTTTTCTTGTTGATCATGGCTTCACAAGAGGTAAAGTAGACACTACATTATTTATTAAAAGATCAGCAGAAGGTAATCTCATTATCCAAATTTATATTGATGATATTATATTTGGTAGTGCTAACCCTCTTATGTGCAAGGAATTTTCGAATCTAATGCAAAGCAAATTTGAGATGAGCATGATGGGAGAGTTAACATTCTTCCTTGGACTTCAAATTCAACAATCTGAAGAGGGAACCTTTATATGTCAGACAAAATATACAAAGGAACTGATCCAAAAATTTGGCATGAGCTATGCAAAATCCATTGGCACACCAATGAGTCCTTCAACAAATCTAGACAAAGATGAACAGGGAATCCCAGTGGATGAAACCAAATATCGTGGAATGATAGGATCATTATTGTATCTGACGGCAAGTCGACCGGACATTATGTTTAGTGTGTGTAAATGTGCCAGATTCCAGTCAGCTCCTAAGGAATCTCATCTGACTACAGTGAAGAAAATCATTCGATACCTCATTGGGACTGTATCTCATGGACTATGGTATCCTCGCTCTAACTCTTTTAAACTAGAAGGATTTTCCGATGATGACCTTGCAGGTGACAAGGAAGATAGAAAAAGCACTAGTGGTACATGTCAATTACTTGGAAGGGCATTGATATCCTAGAATAGTAAAAAAAACAAGCATCAGTTGCATTATCCACCACTGAAGCTGAATACATTGCTATTGGACAATGTTGTGCACAATTACTGTGGATGTCTCACCAACTAGGTGACTATGAACTCTCTTTTAAGCCTATACAAATTTTTTTGTGATAATTCTAGTGATATTTGTCTTTCAGAAAATCCTATGCATCACTCTAGAGCAAAGCATATAGATATTAAGCATCACTTTATTATAGATCATGTGATTAAGGGAGACATAGAAATATCTTTTGTTGGAACTACTGATCAATTAGCAGATATTTTTACTAAGCCTCTTTTAGAGGATATATTTTGTACATTAAGGAAATTACTGGCATTACTTGCTTAACTAATAACCTATAGGACCTATGTGTACTACAGTGTTTTCTTGCAGGTCTAATGATTGTACTTTACCCATGCATTAATTACGCCTCCATTTTCTTTCCCTCTCTTTTCCTCTTCTTTCACATCAGTTTGTCGTTCAAAGTAGGAAAGCCAATCATCGTGTCCCTATAACTGACACCTTTTCCTTTTCCGGACTCAACCGTCAGAAGGGTTTCTTCTTAAGGTAGAGAACATCTTTCAATCACCTTCATCCCTATACTCTAGAAAACCTTTCTCCTTCTCCAAAGCTCCAACCAAACCATCTTTCTTCAATGGCCAAACAACCTAGAAATCCCTCTGCATCCACCAGAAAAAGTACCCGTTCCAAAACAAAAACCCCTTCTATGCCTCCAAAAAAGGTAGACCTAAGGTCTGACCACTCAGAGGGTTTCGCCTCTTCACAGGCAGATCTGTCTATCACTCTCAAACCTTAGGAGAAAAAGCCCTAGGGAAACGCCCTTTGGAAGACCCTCCTGTCTCTTCTACCCCAAAGAAATCAAAGTTTGATCTCTCTACCTCTCTAGAATCCGACCTAAATTTCTGGGATTCTCCAAATAAGGATTTCTTCATTGCTCTGAAAGACAAGCCCATTGCTCATGGTAGGGTACTCAACCTAGACGACATGGAAGCCCTAAATTGTAAGATCAAAAACCTCTTTGTGCATCAAGGGTGGGCTAAGTTTCTCTCTATCCCTCCGCCTAAGGTCTATGACCCCCTGGTGAAGATGTTCTATGCCAATCTCCGCTCCAGTAAGCCTGACAAGTTGGAATCCTTAGTATTAGGTAAGCACATTGTTCTTGATTATGCACTGGTTGATTCTCTCTTTCAATGTCGATGTTCTGGTTTCCCTATGCTGTTCAAAAATACCTGGCCCGATGATTTTGAAATTTCTTTTGACCAAGCTAAACAGTGTATTGCTGAGTGTTCCTCTGCTTCCCTTCCAAACTAGTTAGGTCCCAGTGACGTTAGTTTTGAAACTCGTGTTTTGACTCACATTGTGGCAACCACTCTGCTTCCACGCACTGGGTCTTTTTCAACTTTCTGTCAAAGGGACATCTTCTTAGTGTACTGCCTAGTGACCAAACTCAAAGTCAAGATTTCCTCCTGGGTTATAAATTTCATGATTGAAAGTGCTGAGATCCCACCAGTCTACCCTACGGCATGGCCATCACTCACATTCTGGAATCTCATCAAATTTCCCTATCCAACTATCCCTTTATCACTATCTCAAAATCCTACAACTCTAGAACTTTTGCTAGTATGGGGTACGTCAGTGTGAAGAGCTCCTAGGTTAAGAAGCACGAGGGAGAAGTTAAGCCTACCCCTATAGAACCCTCCTCTAAGTCCCCGACCTCTCACCCCAGCCCTGGTGACCCTGGTCTTGATGAAAAGCTTCGTGCCATCACCACTCAACTCTCTGAAATCAAGAATCTCCTCACAGCCACTCAGTCTATTGTTGGTGACATTCACGCCATCTCCAAGGAAACAGGGTCTGATGTGTCAAAGATAAGAGTTGCTATTCTCAGAGTTAGGGAGAATGCTGTCAAAGCTTTTAGGCAAATTCATGATAGGTTGGATGGAGTGAGCATCTCAGCCAATGCTAGCTTTGATCAATTGAAGGAGGCCATCTGCATTACTCTTACTTATTTCTTGCATCGCTAATGTGGTTGTTTAAGACAATTTTTTTTTGCTGTGTTGTTGGTTTGGGGATGTTATCTCATCAATTGGACAATTCTGTTTTCTTTTGCTTTAGGTGCTTGTGATTGAACTTTAATGCTACTGTTTAATGCTATATATTCTGTGTAGTTCTTAGTCTGCTCCCTCTTTGCTGATGCCAAAAAGGGGGAGACGAGTATATATTGTATCTGTACAGGTATAGTTCACTATGGTACAGGTAGCATCCTCCGTGGCAAGAGTCGACTTCAATCATGGACTAGTCAACTGCATGAACTGAGGGGGAGTATCCTTCAATCATGGACTAGTCAACTACATGAACTGAGGGGGAGTGTCAGGATCCTCAATTGCATACATTGAGGGGGAGTAAAACACAGGGAAGTCAACTGGTGTTTATACAAATATATTATTTTGACATCATCAAAAAGGGGGAGATTGTTAGATCTAATTTTAATAATGCCGATAATATATTTGTGAAGAAAATCAATCAGAAGAGATCAAGGAATCAAGGAGCTACTACGAGATTGTTGGAGCCAATCTGAATGCTTAAGGAAAG